>NC_139922.1:10573071-10611071 GCF_963514095.1 Eutrigla gurnardus | reverse complement strand
GACAAAAAAAACATGTCACTGACGACACATTTATTGACATTATTCTAATGTTTTTTTTTGTATATAGTATTATTTGCAATTTTATGTTGCTTGAAAATAACTGTACAAAGGATCTTTGTGGAATCTTTCTAAAATTATCATTGTAAATGCAATCTTAACAAGCTAGTAAATAAAATGTTCACAGTGTGATGATGTCTTTTTGTTGAAGTCCAACATAAAAAGCTAACCCACATAAAAAGCTAACCCACTCAGCTGAAGTGGTTTCCTTTACAAAAGTGTCCTGTTGATGTTGCCTTTGGTCTGCTGGGTTTTATTTCCTGTAGTTTCATGTGCACGACTTCAAAAGGCATCTCTTCGCCTGCACACAACGTATCAGCAGGCAGTGACTAAGTGCTACTGGAAAAGGACCTCTGATTGAAGTAGTTTCTGTTTTCAGTCCACTTTGCTTTACGTCACAGTACATAAGGTCTTTGATCACCTCTTGTGTCTAACCTGATGTCTGTCAAGGGGAAGTTGCATTCACTCACAGCTGATGTACATTATTTAGCCCACATCAGTTGGAAGCTAATTTGATTACATCGCTCTGCTTTCCAGTGCCCAGCTGAGTGCGGATATATTTCTTGTTTTATGTCTCCCTGCATGTTGACACATACCATCAGATTTCAGCAAATCCTCTTATGTGTTGTCATTTGCCATCTCTCAACCAGAGGGCACACCTTAAAAAGCTCGATATAGTGTTCTGTTCCCATTACACTGACTGAAGTCAGCTGCACATGTGAATATTGCATGAACATGCATCGCCTCCTTTGCAGCTCCCTCTCTGGGGCTGGACTGAGGATGGGAGGTTATTTGGGGATATATCTTTAGACAACAACACACATTCATTTCCCCCCCAATAACACAGTGATCAATAAGTTGGGATTGTTTTGCTGACACAGCAGACCAGACGTTCAGTTTAACTTTGCACACACTGAGCCATTAAATGATTGCGTATAGCCTCTGAATGGCTGGTGATCAACGTGATTAGACTGTGGATTGAAAACCGTGTCCATTCCCCACCTTGCTGTGTCTGTCATCTGGCAGGAAAGGGCTAAACGGCAAAAGCAGACACGGTGCAGTTTCGCACGGTTATTGCAATTGGTTTCCTGGGGGAGGGTGGGGGGGCCGACAGCGACTGCATTCACCACACCAGCACACACACCCCTCAGCACCGGTGATGCGTCCCCGCGGCAAGGGCACGGACAACTCCTCGGTAGAGTCGTCTCGACTTTAGGATGGTGCAGAAATCTCTCAACGGCGGGGTCTACCCAACTCAAGCCGGAGAGAAGAAGCACAAAGTCGGGTTTGTTGGACTGGACCCCGGTGCGCCCGAATCCAGCAGGGATGGCGCGCTGCTCATTGCGGGTTCGGAAAGCGGCAAGAAGAGCGGCATCCTGTGCAGACCGCGGTCCAGCATCTCCGCCGGGAGACCCAGACCTTCGAAGAAAAACGCCAGCTATCGGAAACTACAGAATTTCCTGTACAATGCGCTGGAGAGACCGCGGGGATGGGCGTTCGTCTACCACGCTTACGTGTAAGTGGTGCTCGCGCTTCGGCCACGCATGTTGATCCCGTGGCCTGTCGGTCCGGGACTCGCCGCTGTTAGCGTGTCATGGTTGTTTTTGGGGGGGAGAGCTGCTGTGGAGTTTTGCGGGTTTTGCGTTGATGCTGGTCAGATGGCGCATTTAAAGGTGAACGTTGTCTGCGATGGCCCGATAGGAAGGATGTCACGTCACCTGCAGAACTCCTATGTTACATTTTACAAGTTATGTTCGTGTCGCATTTGTCTGGTCGATCAGTTGAACTGTTTACGATGACGTAGGACATGCCAACAGTCGACGTGCGCTCACGTTTTACTCATGAGAGTCGTGTTGTGTTGCGGCAGCGGCGGTGAGTTTCAGCACCGCGGTCCGTGGACAGCTCCGCGCCGCGCTACTACTTCCACTAATTAACGTTGCAGCTCTGCACAGTGAAGAGGTCCACACACACACACACACACACACACACACACACACACACACACACACACACACACACACACACACACACACACACACAGGGAGTGTCCTGGATGCTATGGCTAGTAATAATCTGGAAGCGTCTTGTCGTCAGAACATGACACTTTGTGTGTGAGGCTGCATCCATGTCAGACTCCGGTGACGCTGTCATGAATAATACAGGTTGCTGACCTCTGATCAGTGGTCAGCAACCCCCAATGACGATCTGTGAGAAAATCATCCATTCATGTCTGCACTTTAAAGAGATACTGCAGCAATCTAGTGAAGCACTTCCATAACATTTTGGGGGGAGGAAGAGGCAGAATAGAAAAAAGAATGATCCGAATCGGTTCAGCAGAGGGTGAGACATCCACACTTTGATCCTTCATTTCCTCTAATGCCTCGTATGAAATGCAGCCCTTCTGTTAAAAATGGTTGTCATTATTTTTACATTCTCGTAGCTCCTCCTGAGCCAGACATCAGTTTACTGTTCGCAAGAGCTGATTAGTGCTCACGCGTCAGCCATCCTTTATGTGCAACACACATATATATGTGCATGCTAGCAATTACAGATTGTAGCCTACAAAAATCATCTCCATTCTCCAAATGAAAAGGTGGATATGCTGTTGCCCTCCAGTCATGCCTGAATCCTTCTCTTTCAGTGATGGTGCATGCTTGGTAGTGAGCAGATGAAATGCCACGGCATTAAGGAATTCACTGTGCACAGCGTATCGGCTCCCCCGAGACGTCTGGATGCCCAGAAGTGAGCCTGTGCTTGAATGTGAAACCACACACACACACTCACACAGGCCCTCTGGGTACTTTTGAAATATTAACCGAATACTATAACGGCCAGCTAAAATTCCTTCTTTTCTATCTTTGATCTTCTTTGACCAACATCCATCTTAGCTGCTGGTGCTAACTTCATGGGAGAATCTAGTGCAGGCAGAGTGATGTTTCTTCTATATAATCCAGCATTTAAAGCCAAACTAGCACATACGGCCTCGTAAGAACAGGGCCAGAAGCATGTGTGCTGCTAAAAATGAGTGGAAAAAGGGACAGAGTCCCAATGATGCGCCTACAGTTACACTAGATTAATTCAAAGTTCATACTTTGCCATCCATCCTGCAGAAGAACATCTGCCTCTATTCCATTTTTCTTTTCTATACATAATTCATTGCCACCACACTTCACTTAATCTCCCAACTCGTTTTACTTCCAGCCAGCTGATTTATAAAACCACCGTGTGCTGACTTCAGTCAAATCTCTCCCCTCCTCCTCATCCATTCTTCTGCTTATCTCGTCTCCAAACGACAGCGTTTTGCAAACAAATTGACACCACTGCGTTTAGCTGACAAAGAGCATGGCAAAACGTGCGCCTCTCAGACAACCGCTATTTCTTTTTGATGGTTGCACTCCTGAAATGTTAGGCAGGTATTTTGTCCCTCGGTCTCGTTTGTAGCGCCTGATCAATATGTGGAACATGAGCTATATCTGGAGTGCTCTCTGTCATGCTGCCTCTCGTCTCTCTCTTTCTCCCTCTAATTATGTAGCTGTCTGAGACCCAGGCCACCATTGCCCTTATGTTAAATCGCTGGTCCAACATCAGTTAAAGGGAGGAAACACAGTGGCCCACAGTCAAGGATATCCCTGTGGATCTGAATCTTGTGAAATGCAGCATGCATCGGTTGAACATTTTTGAATCAGTGGAAGGGAAAGCTTTGAAAAATATTTTACAGGAAATGCTTCTTCCAACACACTGCTCTCAGAACAGCTTTGTTCACACAAATTGTGTAATAAGGGATAATTTGATAGTTTGAAAAAAAAGCCTTTTAATTTGTCAGGTTCCTGTCTCCAGCTACAGCTCAGCATCCTCTACTGATCCACCCCAGCGACTAGTATCTCTGATATCTCCACTGATTTGGCTTCAATAGGAGCGTCATTACTGTCTCCTCTTAATGGAAGCACCAGCTGTGTGAGGAAATTTAGGTGTTAGTTCTGCACCGAAGTGGAACAAAGCTCTACCATGGAGAAAGACAGCAAAGAGAGGAGGGCAGACGAAAAAGGTTCAGGAAGTGATCGATCAGTGAAAACAAAATGAATGTTCTGGTAAACATTCTTCAGACAGATTGAGGACATGTTCCAGTTCACTATTCTGCTGAGCTGGCCAGCTGAAGACAAGGGAGAACTAAGGCGAGGACATTTAGCACAGAGATGATGGCTGCCAAGCCGTCGAGATGTGATCGAGTGGTCTGTTCTCGAGGTTTAGAAGACTAGAGTTTTAATTTGAAATCCTGTAGCTGGGCTATGGCAGGGAGTGGATTGTGTTCCCCCTGCTTTTTTTGATGAAAAGCCCCAGAAAGCTGTTGGGATATTCAAATATTTAACAATGATGTCCCTCACGATGTTCACGGGAGAATGCACCTTTGTTTTCAACACACAAAGGAGTTTTGCTGCTGTTGAATAGTGTGTTTTAGATTTAAGGTTCCGACCTGAGTGACCCGGAGGCACAGAAATAAAAAAGGAGGACGGACATTAAACTGTTTTCTGCTTCCATTACACTAATACAAAAGAAAATGGCAATTGCGTTAGTTGTTATGGTGACAACACACCTCAGTGGGCTTGTGAATCGTTGTCACTGCTCTTCCTTTTTGTGCCCTCCTCTAGTTCGTCGCAGTCTAAATTTAGCGTGGTGAGTATGTCTGGTTTGCTGAGGGGGGCAAATCAATGTCTCTTTATCTGCAGCTCAGGAGGAAATGCAGGCTTTTCTTGCTTCCAACAACAGCCCCCTTGATTGATCACATTCTCAGTGATGTCTTCTGGATCTCTCTGGCAACAAGTGGATGTGTGTGTTGCTGCCCGTGGCTGTTTGTCAACCACAGAAGGAATGTGATTTTCTGTCTTAAGTGGAGTTTTATTTGGGGCGACAGACTCGGCAATCCAAATGAGATGCCTTTAGAATCAAGCTCTATGGCAATGTTGCCCCATGACCAATCTGAAGACCACTTTTTTAAGTCTCGGAATCAATTGCTTTTGTTTACTGGATTTTATATCAAGATCTGTAAAGCGATATCAAGCAATTACTTGTACATTGTCGGATTTATGTGTCTTTCCTCATTACTGTGGTTGCTCATATGAAACGAGGCAAATTCACATAAAAACATAAAATTCACCTTTGCAGTGCCTTTTGATGATTTTATCAAGGCATTTCTCATGGTACACTTATATACATGAACATATACATTCAACATTATACATGGCAATAAAATAGGTGCTGAAGAGGAATTTGTTTTCTGAATGTGGTTCTTTTAGATCTTTTTTTATTTATTTTTATATATTTTTATTTGAAAGGGACAATACACATTAATGAACATCAGTATGTGAATACAAATGTAAATGTGTCGGAGTTAGCAAGCCTGCTAATTTACATCCGCAGTCCCTTGGCAGGTAAAAAATACACAGCAAACAGTTAAACGGTAATTCACATCATATACACATTCATACGTAGACATAAAGTGCAGTAATGTCAGCGTGAGTTCTATAAAGTGCCGGGTATAAAGTGTCAGTGTTTTTAAATTGCAAGTGCAAGTTTACATAGATAGAGTGCATGGATAAATGGATGGATCCAAATGCGATGGCCCTCTCCTGCTGCATAGAGTGGACCAAGACATTAGAGACTTAGCAGTGGGTAAATACAGTATATCCCATTCTATCACACATACATACAAAGACAAATAAAAGCTAATCAGTACATTAGAAGCATGCAGTCTATTTCAGGAGTGCCTGGGGTTTGCCTTTCCAATATGTTACAGTAAGTGTTTCATGCAGTGTGGGACTCGTACTTGCGTGGTCTTGGTCTTGACTTGATCTTGGTCTACCTTAGGCTTGGTCTAGACATGGACTTAACCCCTCAAATTTGTTACACTCTGGTTCATGACTTGGAATCAGTTTGGGCAGTCTACAATGCTGCTCTATGGTCAGGTGTGTGTGTGTGTGTGTGTGTGTGTGTGTGTGTGTGTGTGTGTGTGTGTGTGTGGAGAGACCTCTTCACTGTGCAGAGCTGCAACATTAATTAGTGGAAGTATTGCCGCGGCGAGGAGCTGTCCAGGGACCGTGGTGCTGAAACTCACCAGAACTCTCATGTGTGTGTGTGTGTGTGTGGTATCTGAGTGTTACTTTATCATATACAGATGATCCTTCTATTGTTGGGTTAATAGAATGAATACGATTGAGTAATAGTTAAGTAATAATACATTTGGAAATGCAATACATTATTAGTTGATTTGTTTTTTTTTTAAATATTTTATAGATTTATTTTGTGATTGTTTACACACTTGATGTGAAATTTGTCTCATTGTGTCAAACTTTACACACAAATAAGACACACCCCAGATAAACATCTCAGTGTTCAGTGTCAAAATGAATCTCTGTAACCAAAACCCAAAGATCCATTTCCATACAGCCTGCAACAAAATGATGCACACACTGAGTACATTATACAACACACTGCTCTCTTTTGTACTTTATTTAGTATAATACATTTTCAATTTTACAGAACATCTAATCACATTAAAATGAACACAAACATAAAAAGACTTCAGAAAATGTACCTTATTATTTTTTATATTGCCGATTATATTTCTTGTAACAGAAAAACACAAAAGAGAGAAAAGAGTAGAGTAACAGGACAGTATTACAATGCTACGGTTTAACGCAGTGTAACGGAAACAACTACAGTGTAATGGTGAACCAAACAAGGGATTTCATTCTTGAACGTGTTCAATGTAACAAGAAGTGTGTTTTGAAGTGCGTCGAATCAGTAAATGTGTTTGTATTGTTGGTGCCTTTGTTCAGTGCATGGTTACACATTCGCTGTTCACAACTAAAATAGAAATGTTGCACAAATACATAATGAAAGCTTGATTTCTCACAGAGAGCGGGATAAGAAGATTGGCATCATTCTCATATCTGTGCAGGACTGTAAGACAATCTTGAACTCCTCCTTTAACAGAAAACTGTCATATTAGCAGACAGTTTGTATCGTACATACAGTCACTACATCACAGTCTGTCTCTGTATGAGCGAGAGGTGTAATCTAATTGTTTAACTGCTTAGGGAGGCAGTCGCTGCCCCTCTGCTTTTTCAGCAAGTGTCCTCGTTAGTAGGTACTGATGAGCTTGGCAAGGTCGGGTCAGGAAAGTTGCATAAACTGATGTCCATCAGTGTAAACATATACAGTGGAAGGGATTTTGTGCAGTTTCATATTGCATCTTATGGATTTGCAAGCTACAGCAAAGTGATGTCGTGATTATGACTTCGTATTTATGGATGTGTTTCCGGTGCAGCTACATACAACAATGTTGGTCTTCCTATAGATGATACATGACGACGCTGGTACAAGAGCAACCTGGCAGTTAAACACTGAAACTGAGTGACCTTGAATAGAAGAAAACTAAACCTTGCTATCTATAATACATTGTTGCTGATTTAAACCAACAAAATCTATACTGACTATAATTCAAATAGACACTTTTCAATGGATTTAAATTAAAACTATCCAGACAAGCTGCACATTTAAGGCAGAATATAACCAAAGCGTTCTTGACACATAAAGAGCTCATTTTACCAAGCAAGCATTGACTGCTGTAGCCATCAATGATGTTTGAGAAGCCAAAAACGTACATGCGTGTGCTGAGATGAACTCAGTCTAAACTATAAAATGCACATAGCTGCCCGTTTGGCTTCATGCCTCTGAAGAAGAATGATAAAGCATCATTATAAAGCATGAGCTCGTCTACAGACTTTGCCATACCATACATACCATTGATCTCTGCCGCTTCATTCTGATTGGCTGGCAGCCAGCGGCCGCTGCCAAGGGTTTGATAACAGAAACTGCAGCAGCAGGAAAAAGGGAAATGAGGTGAGCCGCAGTTCTGGTAAAAAAAAAGAAAGTATTCCAGTGAGGATTGATGAGGGTCCTTCATAAGGATGAGTGGGGGACTGGATGATGTAAAAGCTTTCTGAAAAGTGAAGCCAGAGTTGAAGTGCCTTAAACTTGCATTCTCTCTGCTGGCCATGAGGGGGCGACTCCTCTGGTTGCAAAAAGAAGTCTGATTGTATAGTCTATATAAGTATATGAGAAAATTACCCTGCTTCTCACTTGATGTACTCAGTAAACATTGTAAACATGAGTTTATGGTCTCAATCTCTATTTCCATGATGTAGCATGATGTTAATTTAGTAAATTATGGTCCATTTAAAGTCAAATATACCATATAGCATACCCTGCTTTTGGGCGTGGCTACGTTGTGATTCCATTCGCTACCATGGCCTCGCTACCGTTGCTACCAAAATCTTTAATGGCAGCTGCTTATCTCAGTCAGCCAACTCTCACTCATCTCATACAGTAGCTCATATAGTGGTAAATGAGATCAATTTAGTGTAGTGTAACACCTGATCTTGTACTCAGGAAGATACTTACTGTCTGTATCTGTAATGTTAGTTGCGTGTTTTTAAAATCCTGCAATGTCCCGTGTTGGGTTTCAGCAGGCATTCTCCATTAGCTCTGCTTTGGACTCCTTCCAGTAAATCTTTTCTAAATAAATTCCCTTAGGTCGAGTCCTGCTCGGCCTCTTCCTCTTCGAATCACGTTCTGTTCCATCCTCGTCGGATGCTCTCGGCCAGTCTTCTGGAGGTGTGGCCACAGTGTAGATTTTCTTCTTAATCACATCACTCTGCATACAACCATGTACCTACTTCTTTTCTTTTTGTAGCTGAAAGAATCATTGTTTTCTTGATCTTTGAACATATTTCCACTTGTTTTTTTGTGTAATATAATAATGTCTGTACCATTATTTACCATCTTATGTAGAAAACATTAAACAGCACCAATGACGACAATGCAGAAGGTGTTGTTGTTGTCTCATTAGATCTGCCACTCAGCTGATGTTACTCCACTTTCGACACTCACAGCTGACTGGATTTCCTCTTGTGTGCAAACAGATGTGCGTATGGTCACTTAACGTTGCATATGTGTAACTGAATTAGATTAATTCGATCCATCGCCTGCCTTCAATTCATCTTTGAGGCTTTCCTTTTTTTTTATTAATCCTTACTGAGCTCCAGCTGTTTATGCAGTTTGGCTCCTTTCCACTAATGAAATGCCGCCCAGGTTCTGCAGCTCTAATTCCTCATTCAGTCTCCAACCATATCCACTTAAGCCTTAAAATTGATTACGGATGGCAATCAGTCTTTATGGGATTTTATTGCAGCAAAAGTTTATGGTCTGAATCGCTAGTTTCAAGTCTTCTTATACAACATGATGTTCATTAAGAAATGATGGTCCAATTAGAGTCGAACAGACCAGAAAGCAGGGTATGCTTTAGGGTGTTGCCACCTTGTGATTGACTACCATAACGTTGTTACTGTCACTAATTGACCTTGACCTTGAATTATGAAGCTAAATTTGTAAACAGGTTCACACCAGAAGCCAGATGGATCCGGGTGCGGTAAGGTTGCTGCTCTCCTCTGCAGTCCAAATATGGCTACTTCTGTTCACTTGTTGCATAAATCCAAGATGGCGACAGCCAAAATTCCTAGCCCAAGGCTTCGTGACGTGATGGTTACACCAACTTCTTACATACAATCTATGGTTTCTCTAGTCCTTTGAACTTCTTGTAGCTTAAATGTAAGAGTGACACACCCTAGAGTAAAAATAAAAAATAATTTTGTTCTTTGTTCCTATCTCTTCCAGCTTCCTCTTGGTATTCTCCTGCCTCATTCTTTCAGTCTTTGCCACTATCAGAGAGTTTAAAAATAGCTCAGAGAGTGCCTTGTACATCCTGGTAGGTATCATTTGTTGTAAGCCTTTGCTGCATATACACAGTCATGCCACAGGGTTAAATCCAGCGTTTTGGTTTATTCCACAGGAAATTGTGACCATCGTGGTGTTTGGAGTGGAGTACATAGTGAGGATATGGGCTGCCGGCTGCTGCTGTCGATACAGAGGATGGAGAGGGAGGCTCAAATTTGCCAGAAAGCCTTTCTGTGTCATAGGTGAGGAAACAGGGCCGTGTTGAGTTTGCTTGCTGTCATATTTCTCACCTTGCTCACTCAGGAGAAGATCATAACACAGACTGTATTTTTCCATTCCTTCAATTTTAATATGCTGGAGGGTTTGAGGATATGAAAACCATCTTTGTTATGCTTTCTTGTGATTATCTGTTGCCTTGAGGTTATGCTAAAGACGAGGTGAAATGAAATGTGTAGCCATAGAAACCTCAATTAAAATTCAACACTTCTATGTTGCCCTTTATTACTTGGAACAACTTTTGAATGATGCAAAAATGGGCCCTTATTGTGCACAGCAAAGTGTTGTTAACTCTGTCTGATTAGATTTTCCCCTCTCTCTCCAGACATTATGGTGCTGATAGCCTCAGTATCCGTACTGGCAGCTGGATCCCAGGGCAATGTCTTCGCCACCTCAGCCATCAGGAGTCTGAGGTTCCTGCAGATCCTGCGCATGCTGCGTATGGATCGCCGAGGAGGCACCTGGAAGCTGCTCGGCTCTGTGGTTTACGCCCACAGCAAGGTGACACCCTTTACGTGATTCTGTCTGTAGAGGGTCACGAGGGGTCCAAACTCCTTTCTCAATTTTAGGTTGGTCATGAGTCTGCCATGTCGGGTGTTCAAAACCACATCTGATGCAGTCAAATTAACTGCACTGAAATTTCCATAGGACCAGGTTTTTCGACGAAAAGGTTATTAATTTAATTCTATTCTATGAGTTATGTCTCTGGTCTTCAATCACAGACTGTCTGCTATCAGTGATTTAAATAAGCCCAAAAAAGTGAGGGGGACATCTCCCATCCAGGGATGGAAGTTATTTCCTTGGGTGGCAATAAAAGATTCTGGACTGCCGCCTCCTTCACATGTTCTTCATCGAGCTGCAAATACATTATGTCACTACTAGTCAGGCACGTTAGAGGGGCAGGGGCTCAAAATCATAATGCATATTCTTTTTTTCTGCTGAAGACATGGGACCAAAGACATGGGAACTTGACCGTATTCCACTGATTGCCTTACTAGCTAAAGGTAGCCTCACTAGTCGGCACATTTCAAGCTGCTACTCTCTAGGCTACCTGCCAAATAGTGTCACTGTCAAGCAATTCCTAAGTGAAGCGCATTAATATAAAACAAGAATGAACTGTATTTATTGGCTACTTAATTTGGCCACAGACCTGATGACTGATGTTTCCTTTCAGAGGCCCTCACACACACACAGGTAGGGAGGTTATGGGTATCGCTCAGGAGCACCTGATATTTTCATTCAATCCATCCGTGTGGCAGGGCTGTGCGCAAACAGGAATTTATCTATTAAAAAAGAAAGTTTAATGCCATGCATCCCCTACAAGGGCAAAAAGCAGGGGCTCATGCCCCGATTTATCCTGATGTGTTCCTTCAGCCTTTAGCCACATGAAGAACTGAATTGTTAGTCAACACAGATGATCTGGTACACACGTTTTAGGCCATGTTTTAGGTCAAAGAGTATTCTATCTGCATGTGGGTTCTATCTGGGTGATGTTGGGACTTTGAAATTGTGTTGACTCTTGAAATTTTGAGCGTATTCTAGTCCTGCTCAATGTTAAGAGTCCTGAGATGACTTCTGTTGTGTGACACTATAAAATTGAATTGAATTGAATTGAACATTTATCATGTAAGGTGACCTTGGGTGTTTGAAAGGCGCCAACAAATAACATGTACTATTATTATTATTATTATTGTTATTATTATGTGGGTTTAAATATAAAAGTGCTGTATTTTCCACTGTGTGTTCCACAAGTGATTATGTCAGGGTGAGAAGACATTTATCTCTCCAATTCATTTAAATGAGCTTTGAAATTGAATTATTGTGTGTGTGTGTGTGTGTGTGTGTGTGTGTGTGTGTGTGTGTGTGTGTGTGTGTGTGTGTGTGTGTGTGATGTATGAGAGGGAGAGGCCGGGCGTATGCATGTACTGAGGGAAATAAAGACGTTTATGAAGTACTTGGTTTGCCACAGAGGACATGCGACTCATATAATCCAATATTATTACAGAGAGGTCATTTAATGAAGAAAAAAAAACAATTTACCGAGGTTTCCTCACCACTTTGCACGGCATCTGAGATGACACTTAATTACTTTCGATTCCCTGATGCACATTGTATTGTTTTCCCCGTAGGAGCTCATCACTGCGTGGTACATAGGCTTCCTGTGTCTCATCCTGGCTTCCTTCCTGGTCTACTCTGTGGAAAAGGAGTCAAATGAGGAGTTTGAAACGTATGCTGATGCTCTTTGGTGGGGACTGGTAAGAAAAACACTACAGTGTCCACATTATATTAAAAGAGAAAGCCTTCTGTGACTCTACCACACCACCCAACTCAAGTAGTGACTTGAATTGATCTTTTCACCAGATCACTCTCACCACCATTGGTTATGGGGATAAGGTTCCCAAGACCTGGAATGGACGCTTGCTGGCAGCCACATTCAGCATGATCGGGGTGGCCTTCTTTGCTCTTCCTGCTGTAAGTACGAGGGCTCGTCAGGGCACTTTGAACCCAGTGCTGTTGGCATGAGCGTAAGCTTAAAGTGCTGATTGGGCATTGCTTGTATTCATTAAGTCTCTATCCATCATGGCGTTAAGCGCTCATTGATGAGGTGTAACTACTCCGTGAGAAAGAGTGTATCCAGCTGTCAGATTCCTTACATCACTTTTCACCATGAAAGACCAACCCGACTGAATAATTGGACACATGCGAAATGAATTGAATGAACCTTGTTGGATTATATAGTTGCCATTGGTCTATGCTCAAAAAGAGCACATGAGTCATTTATATTAAAATGGCAAATTATTTCGGCATGCAACTTTGCTGATCTGCTTCAGTCGCAACGCTCTCGTTACGAGCTCAGATAATATAATAATATAATTACACACTAGCTCGTCCATCAAACAGCTTGGTTGGTGAACATTGGTGAGCATTTTGCAACTAAAGAGACATATATTTCCATCAGGAGTTCACAGAGACCAAAAACAGGCTAAAAGGAGAGTTAATATTGGACTTACATCTCCAAAAACACCACCCCAATGCTAATGCTAATGCTAATGCTAATGTTGCTCCGTGTCTGCTGGATGCAAAGTACAGTTGTGGTGGGTGTGTCGGGAAGTGAAGCACTCAGTCTGCTGAAGTGCACCTTGATCTCGATCCCTTCTCGCTGGATGTGTAAATAGGCAACTGTTGTTTGGCAAAATATCAGCTTTACGGTAAATACGGCTACCAAATGGCTTGTAAGAAAATAGTGACTAATTCGAAGTACATAGTGCTGACATATATGTGTGGTTTCTGGTCCTTGCAAGAGGCAACAGCTCAGTAAAGTACAGCAGACATTTCCTTAGGTGGAAGCAATAAAACTAACAATCACGTCTCATAGACTCAGTGAACCAGCATGCACAACACCAGGGCCCTGGAGCTGCAGCACCACACAGAATGCCTCTTATTAATTACACCGTTGCTTCTCTTGTTATGAAATGTGCACTGTGATATATTGGAAAAACGATGTGCAGTATTTTATATGATAATGTGCAGCCACCTTCTTTTATGATCCTAGTCCAGCCCCTCAGAAAAATAAAGCATTCTGAGTGAGCCAGTATGTGACTGTGCAACTTAGACGGTAGAAGTAAGCAAAAAGCTTCCTCTGAAACCACCAAACTCCGCTCATTTCCCTTCCCATCTTAAGATTAGAAGATGTCAGACTCAGCAGCACGTTTTCAGTTAGCAGCTGACAGCTAAGACCTGTTTGGTCGATTACATAAAAAAAAGCGGTCCCTGCTTTTGTTAGCTGTAGGCTTTGCAGACATGTGGAAATCTGTGATATTATTAGATCTTTTGGTTGGATTTGAGCACTGCTGCTCACTGTTGTGGAAGGGGTCGACAAAGTGTTGTTGCAGTTCCAACTCCTGGCCAGTAGAGGTCAACAAATGTAACTGATCACTTTATGGGCTCTCTGTGTTACACGTGAACTCTCCAGGGCATCCTGGGTTCTGGCTTTGCCCTCAAAGTCCAAGAGCAGCACAGGCAGAAGCATTTTGAGAAGAGACGTAACCCTGCAGCAGGCCTCATCCAGGTGAAGGGAAAACTCTATAACAACACCATGCACATTTTTCAAACTGACATAATCTCTGCTTTGTGCTCCTGACACAAGTGTTTTATTTCTTCATCCAGGCTGCTTGGAGGTTCTATGCGACTAACCTTTCCCGTACAGATCTGCTGTACACTTGGGACTTCTACGAGCAGACTGTAGCTGTCCCGATGTACAGGTAGGTGATAAAGCTGTCTGAGTAGCGCTGTACATTATTCAGCATTTTCATCAAATGCAACTGTTTTTCCCATATCACATTCTGCCACATCACTAAACCGGGAAGCCGAGTGGAAAACTGAGCCTGCAGAGTATCCTCGTCTTATTGTATTGCAAACTCCCTTGTTGAGTCAGATACTACTGTCTGTTGCGAGGAATCACACCCTTGTGTGACTTTTCACTTTCTGCTTTCATAAGGTTTCATAAGTATTCTACTTTTCATTTTGCAATAATGAGGGTGGAGTCCTGGCCAAAACTCCTCTCTTGTCTTTAAAATATTGAAAAGACAAACTGCCATAGGGTAAATCAGTCTGACTTTGCGCTCCAATTATATGAATCAGCAAATAGGTCGCCTTGGAATTCAGATTTCAGCCTTTTTTCTGTCTAGAAGTAGAAAACCTGGACAGAAGCCATTTCCAAACAGAACAGACAAGCATTCTGTCCTGATTGGAAATGGCTACGTGTTCGGTTTCATTTCAATAGTAATTTGAGGTGAAAAGGTGATGACCAGCAGAATAGATAGCTGCCAAATTAAATGGAATTATTTTTCAATGCCCGACGGCGAGCTTTAGCAAACAGTGAGTTAGTGGAAGTGACTTGACAGAAATGCTCTTTGTCTCTTCGCAGACTTATTCCACCTCTGAATCAGCTGGACCTGCTGAGGAATCTGAAGGGCAAGTCATTCAGGTAGAAACATGACGAGGCTGCTGCTGCTGATCTCACGATGACGAGTTCAGGATGCTGATAATGGGGATAATAGTGGTGATGATCATGGTTATTAACGGTGAAGCAATAATCCAATAGAAATCCTCACCCTCAAACCACATTAAAGCTACACTTGTCAATGCAATCCCAATTGTGAACAGGCAATCGTAATGAAGACTAGTGACATAGTGGAACATTTCAAAGGTGAAGAAAGAGGTAATAAAAACCATTCACCAAGATTTGGTGAAGGAGCTTGTTTCTGCTGCCCCCAAGTGTCCAAAAACGTAAATTATTGCAGGTTTGAATCATTTTCCAGACGCCATTTTCATACCCAAATCAAAGTGAACATGTTAGCTTAAAGCATTAAACGTATTTTCTTTTTAGCATTAAAGCATGTAAACATGTTCTAGTAGTAACATGAAATACTAGATATAATAATAGAATAGTAATAATAGAAAAGTATGAACCAGAACAGAAGAGCACATTCTCATGTGCTAATCCAGTTCAAGCCTTACAACATTTCAACATTCTGACTTCCACCGTGTAACAGCTGATGCCTTCTCTGCTCACAGGAAGGATTCTAACGCAGAAACCTCTCCCAGGTCTGTGATCTGATCAGATTTTCATCTCTCTTCACCTCCCTTTGGCTTCTCCTCAAATCTGCTCTTAGCTGCTGCTGAGGCACTCTTCTTGGGGGAGTGTGTGTGTGTGTTTGTACAGTGTGTGTGTGTGTGTGTGTGTGTGTGTGTGCGTGCGTTAAGCACCTCCTTCAAGAACGGTCATGCTGCATTTGCTCACATGATGCTCAAAGATCAGCTCCCTCTCTTAATTATTCACCAATAAGCTGTTCTTTGATACTTCAGCATTACCTCTGGGGGGGGAAA
Organism: Eutrigla gurnardus; assembly: GCF_963514095.1. Lineage (NCBI taxonomy): Eukaryota > Metazoa > Chordata > Actinopteri > Perciformes > Triglidae > Eutrigla > Eutrigla gurnardus. The sequence continues at coordinate 10,595,057 of NC_139922.1, read as the reverse complement.
GTGATTTTGAACACTTTGACAGCCTTGCTTGACTTTGATCACATTGTTCTTGACAAAAGAAACAAGTGTAATTATTGACAATGAAGTAACACTTTATCATGACTTTATAAGCCATTTGCACATTTTTTCAATTTGGATATTAAAAGGAAATCTGCCATAAAAAGCCATTTGAAAGATACTAGTGTTGCATTTCAATGAATTCTGCGTGTGCAAAAATAACAAAAGGCAAAGACCTTTTTAAGTTCTCATTTATGATATGCAAGCTGGTTGCAAATGCATTATAAATTATAGGTGCAAATAAAGTGTTACTTGCATCACAGTATGGCACACACACTGCTGTTTTTGTGACCGTATCCACTGCTACTTTTGTTTTTGTGTCTCCTCTACTGCCCACCACTCCAGTAGTGAAAATGCACACAAAGACAGACTTTGCGGGTGCTGTCCGAGAAATATTAGGTATTCCCCCGCCCTGCAAGTCTGTGTGTCGCCCTCCATTCATACCTCTGTTCCTCTCCCTCTTTAATGAAACACAAGTGAAGGTAGAGGTATCACAGAATAAGGACTTTTGAAAATAAAAAATCACTTAGTGAACAATAGAATCTAACTTTACCTTTTATAGTGCAGTTCTGTCTACTGCAGTTCTACATAAAGGGTTACAAAACGCACATGTACATCCCCGTTTCTTGCCCTGTCACACTTGATTCATGGTTTCTGTTTAGAAGTGTCTTTATGCAGTTGATTTGCTTGCCGCCTTGTTTTTATTTCGCCTAATCAGCACTTGTAAACTTCTGTTCAGCAGGCGAGGTGCATATTGCTGAGCACCAATAACAAAGCGTTTCCTTTGAGTGATTCCCGTGTATCGGGCGGAGCGTACCATGGTGAATTGTTTTGCATGATTTGTGTTCACTTTTTGCACACAGCGAGACTACAGGCTCTTCCTTTTTGAGACGTGCACTGTCACTTTGCTTCCCATGCATGCTCGCTTGTAGCTTCCTGCTGCTTGCCTGACCCACTGAATGCAGTATGTTCGTATGTGGCCATGGCTCCTTCTGCTGTAGGACATTGCCCAATTTTACGTTTCTGCTGAGGTAAGAATTCTTATCACATCACTGCTGATTTTGACAAATTCTCAAGATTACAGATTAAGGCTAAGCAACAAAGCAGTAGGATAAAGTTAGATACAGAGAGCTGTTTAGTTTAATTGAATGATGCTGTAAAGACAAGCAGTTAAGCTGGTTGCATTTCCCTTCTCCATACTTCCCCGTGTAGTCGGAAGGCCAGCCTGAAAGACAAGGTGTTCCCCAGTCCTTCCAAGTCTCCCATGGGCAAGAAGTCCCAGTCTCCAGGGCCGGAAGACGGGGCCGAGGCGAGTCCCAGCAAATTCGCCAAGAGCTGGAGCTTCAATGAGAAGAACCGAGGGCCAAAGCAGTCCTTCAGATCCCGGGGCAGCACCGCCCGGCAAAACTCAGAGGGTGAGGGAACTGCACACATCACATGATAATGAGTTAGAAGCACAGTTCCCACAAGCACTATTTTGTTTTACAGATAGCGACTTGTCAATTCATCACAGCAAAATCAATTCTATATTTTCTGTATAACTCTATTCATGTCAAGCTGGAAAGTATTTGAAACACTATAAATTGGGAAATATTCACTTTCTCTCCAGCTGTGCTTTTAGAAGGAGGAGTTGATGGTGCTTAATTAATTGCAGTCAAGCCTGTCTTTAAGATGCAGTCGTTGTGCAGGTAACGCTGCTACCTAGTTTCTCCAGCATGCATTCATACATACGAGGGAGACGGGTTGTGTTGGAAATCACTCACTCATTCATTACTCACCATCCAGGGAGTTCTATAGAGGACTATAGTGAGTGATTTCAGACACAGCCAGTGAAATCTACAGGCAACATCCCAACGTAGTGCTGGGGAGAAGGCGGTCCGTCCGTTTGGATGTTGTTATCCAGCCGTCATGTGTTGCTAGACAGCCCGGCTGCATCCATATGTCATCCAGGCCACTGTGTCACTGTCAAACAAACCGACATCTCTCTGTCATTTCTTTGCCTTTTCTTTTGTTAAACAATTTTGAACCAATTCTCATTGGTTGTTTTTCTTTTTCCACTTCATGGCATGTTAAAGTGCTGATTGAAATGAAGGATGAAGACTTTGGACTGAAGAGTTCTCCAGGTCAGACAAGTCACCGTGACATGTCTTCACTTTAGACTGTGATATACTCTGTAATGTCTATATAGTTTACCAGATATGTTACATGAAGATTTTTAACATATGCAGTATGGTACATGTAAATGTAAGAGAAGAGAGGGCAGCCCTTTCAAACATGAGCCAGAAATCATTCAGTGGACTCAACATGTTCCCATGTTTGGAATCGATTTGTCTGCCATTGTCATCCTGCTAGAATCCATAACAAATCTCTGCCCATGTCTCTGCTCTCTCTCTCTCTCTCTTTGCAGGAATTGAAGGTTTAATAAGTAAGGGATATTTTGTTGGTTGGCTTTTATGGGGGAAAATAATCAAAAGAAACGTCAGCTTCACCGGTCTGAGAAACCTGCATGTTGAAATCTGCGGAGATTTGTACACTTGACATGAACCCTTTATTTTTCGCTCTCAACATTGACTGAAGACTGAAGCATGGTACTAGCTGAGAACAAGCATGTGCTAATATTAGGATTATAAGACGGATGATTCAAGTGTTTATCTACACTAGCGGTAGACCTAGTCAATCCTGGGTTCAAGTCAAGTGGTGCCAAGATGATCAAAAATCAACCGAGAGACAAAATGCCCAAAAGGCCCGCTTTATGTTGCATGAAGAGGCCTCACTTTCCCTACCAGAACATCATCCAATTCCCCATTGGACCTTGACACCTTTGCCTGTATAGGCTACAATACGTTTGAAAATCCATAGATGACAATGCTAATCTCGGTATAATTGGTAGTGGGAAGAGAGTACTTGTCATTAAAGGTTTCGGTAAAAGCTTTATCCCATCAGCACTATCCTTCAATTCTGCACCAAGTTCTTTAGTTTTCTTCTGTTGTTCCACAAAGCCCGCTCACTATGCTCACAAACTGGCTTGAAACTAACTTGGTAATTGAATTTTGCATCTTTTTTGTAAAAGCTAAAAGCAACAGCCCTGCTTTGCTTCTGCTGTGGACACGGGGCTGGTGGAAGCAGATTAAATATGCTTTAAGAGTGTTCTCTCTTTGCTCTGTAGAGGCGAGCCTCCCTGGAGAGGAAATTGGTGATGATAAGAACTGCCACTGTGACTTTCTCAGTCAAGAATTACCTCCAGGCTTGAGGGGTTCAATACGAGCAATCTGGTAAGGATTCACCTTAATACCACATTTTAATGGTTCTGTAATTTAGGCAGTTTGTGTTTGTTTTGCTTTTCCTTCACTTAGCGGTCCTCAGTGGTGCAGGTTTTATTACTTCTGATAGTGGTAAATGGGTAACCTTTTTAATGTTACTTAACAAATGAAAGTGATTTCTGTTATTCCGCTAAAAAGAAATCGGATGATGCAAGAAGTCAGGTAATTGTCCAGATAATAATCTTGATGGTGACAAAGGCACTTTTAATTTTGGTGTAGGGGTATCCGCGCTGCTACTACTTTACTCTACTTTATTTTTTCACTCTTACTTTATCGGCAATGATATGTTGTAGTTTCTTTCTTTCGACAAATGTACTATTTGTAAGTCACTTTGGACAAAATTGTCTGTTAAATGCCCTAAATTTAAATGTACATTGTTATTGTCATGACTGGAAACCACAGGAAAAGTTAGGACTCAAAAAGGAAGTAAAACCTGCAAGAAGAAGGCAAAAACGAGGTCAGAAAAAATCACAAAAAGCTGGAAGAACTTACTGAGAATTGCTGGAAACGCTTGACTCAGGGGACAAAGACAAACTGGGACAAGGGAACACGGAAACTTTGTCCCAATCCAGCGGTCACATCAGTCTGCGACAAGGCTGTCCCATTTCAAAGACAGCTGAGAAATACGTCCTTCTCTTCCCCTGGTTTCTGAGGATCCAACCTTTGACCTATAGTGGGAATTTGACAGGACTCACTTTTGGTTTTTCTCTCCAAATACAGTGGTTCCATCTAATCTGGCTGACACATCGGCCTGTTAACAAGCTGAGTGGTTGCTTCTCTGCTTATGTTTCTTGCCCCGTTGGACTTACTTGTAGATCCAAACCCAGATCTCAGCATTTAATTAAGAGTTTGATAATCATGTAATTGCCTTTTTAACAGTCAAAGTAGGGGAGGTGTAGTAAACGCAAAATGATGGCTGCTTCAGTTTGAGGGTTGCTGTATTGTGTAAAACATGATGGTGCTTCAGTGTTATTAGTAACACCAGTTCTTTGTCAAAATTGCTGTGAAAAAGACAGACTTGTGCCTTCTCTGTGTGTCAACCCTCAGCATCATGAAGTTTCTGGTGTCAAAGAGGAGGTTCAAAGAGAGCCTGCGGCCTTACGATGTCATGGATGTGATCGAGCAGTACTCAGCGGGTCACCTGGACATGCTGTCTCGCATTAAGAACCTGCAGTCCAGGCAAGTGAACGTTCGCTGTACGCTATATTACAGTTTAAATCACTGTGAGCCTAAATGTCAGGATGGATGTGGAGGAAACACTTTCAGAGTTATTTCTTTAGTTCTATACTATATTTATATAGTATTGTTTGAATAGTCATTTTGTTTGTTTGAATTCAGTACAACAGCAGAGATGAGATCCAGTCGTGTATTCGTGGTGTTGCTGGATACACACATGTGGTGACGCTCAAGTCACTGAGTTGCCTGTTTCATTTCTCCAGCGACATGTGTTGTATTCAGATGTTTGGAACATTTGGAACATTTAGAAATCAAAAATGCGGTTCACTCCTTCAGCTTTTGAATGCGTCACAAATTCATTCCAGATAGAAAAAAAACGATGTCTAATTCACATTGTTTCCTCCCACAAATGAGCCCCTCACATGTTTAACCCCTAAAGGTCTAACAAGTGGAATAGATATATTCCAACAGTGGGCTACATGCACTCTTCATCCACGCAGCGAGGCAGACTCACCGTACGTCTTGTGTGTGGAATATATTGAAACTTGGTCTCCATAGCTGATGTGATTCCCACGTTGCTTCATTCTGCATTGCCCTCATATCGTCTCTGTGTGCCTTGCCAGGATAGATATGATTGTGGGGCCCCCTCCCCCATCAACACCTCGCCATAAGAAGTCCACTGAAGGTCCTAGGTTAGGTTAATAGACTGCACCTCTAGAATGACCATTTTACCAGCATTATGCGCCATTGTTCGAATATCGAAGCAGTTACATGCTACCTTATTATTTTGATTGACGGAACCCCTTTTGAGCTCAAGCCACTTGACCTGTCTCATTTAGCTTGATGATACATGCTGAGATGAAGCAAAGGTTAAGGATTTTAAATACAATCCAGAAAGGGTTTGATAAACACGTTTACGTGCAACATTTTGAGGAAGTTGTGCAGTTGCTTTAGCCCTCGTGTCACATCAGCTGCTGTCAAGAAAAGAACAGAGAAGAAAAGCAACCAAGTGAGACATCCTGCTGACTGAATGTTGATGAGCCGTGTCATATGGCCTCGCTCAACAGGGGTTTGACAGTCCTAGATGCTTGCTCCCATATTGGGGAGACAGAAGGAGAGCTCCCCCTGCAGGTTGCCATGGAAATGAAGCATGAAGCACAACAATAGCATGCCGAGTGCTGCATTTTGGCCACTTAGAACAACGTCCCCCTCTATTCACACTTTGTTTCATTAAAGACAGCCCAATAACATCATGCATGCATCCACGTCGTCAACCCGAATCAATGGTTACTCAAGATATGCCTCGACCTTCCATTCATTCATTCCAATCATATTTGTGGCTCGATGAGTATCTTCCACATAAATGCTTTTTCGACATTCCATGTTAAAAGCAGTTCACATTATGCCATCATGAACTTCTTAAATGTAAACCCATGTGGCAGAACAGTTTTGTTTTAATCTCAGATATGACTTTTCTCAAATGCTAGAGTTGACCAGATAGTTGGTAAAGGTCCCAAAGCTGAAGGGGAGGCTGCAGATGACCAGAGCATGATGGGACGTCTGGTCAAAGTGGAAAAGCAGGTATGAATGTTTCTTCCAGCTGCGTGAAAGTGAGTTGGTTCACGTTTTTCTGCTGAATTCTGGGAATGAACACCTTTTCCAAATTGTGTTTTTTTTTCTCTGTGCAGGTGGTCTGTATGGACAGGAAACTCGACTTCCTGGTCAATGTGTATGTGCAGCGCATGGGCATCCCTCGTTCGGAAACCGATGCCTTCTTCAACTCCAAAGAGCCATATCCAGCGCCGCCTTACCACAGCCCAGAGGAGATCAAGCATGAGAAGGCGGATGAAGCGGTCGTGAAGGAGGAAAAGGAGTTACAGACCTGCTCAGCTGCAGATTTCCAATGCTCTCATGGGTCTTTGGAAAAGAAAGATCCTTTACTGGGTCGGTCCGCGGCCGTATCGGTGGGTACTCCCTCCGGCAGCCACAGCCGCCCCTCTACCTCCTGGCAGCACCAGCTGCAGCACCCCCTCAGCCAGCCTGCCTGGAACAGCAGCGTGGCCAACAGCCCCTCACCGATCGGTGGCTGCGGCGATCATTCGCCCAGCCTGTTCCGCCTCCCGCCTCCGCCCGCTCCGGTTCATGAGCGGTCCTCCTGCAGTGGCAGAGAGAGCGGCTCTCGGAGCAGGAGGCGCCACAGGAGGCAGAGTCGCCAGCAGGAGGCCACCGCCGTGGAGAGCGACACCTCTCTGTCCATCCCGTCCGTTGACCACGAGGAGCTGGAGCGCTCCTTCAGCGGCTTCAGCATCTCCCAGGCCAAGGAGGACTTCTTTGGGCCTTCTTTCTTCACAGGCTCAGGAGGGCCAGCTGGAGCGGCGACGGAAGCAGTGGCTGGACATTCACTCTGTGCCAGGGTCCGACCCTTCATCGCCGAGGGAGAATCAGACACGGACTCTGACCTCTACGCTCCCTCGCCTCTGTCCTTCACCGGAGAGGTCGTATGTGGAGACAGGGCGTGGCCAGGACTCAAGTAGGTCACAGAGGACCGCCCCGCCTGGCAGAGAGGCTCATGGTGAAAGAGATCTGTACTTCATTTGCCACCAGGAGACCTATCATGAGCTCTTGTAGCCAACTGACTGACTGTTGCTGCTGATGATGCTATAACGGGCTATTTTAGGTTAAGTGAATGGTTTCAATTAGCCATTTATTACTGAAGATGGTCAAAATATGTCCTTATAAAAAAAAGGTTTGTCCTTTATCCTTCTTTGTTTACATGCAATGCTTGATTACAGTTACATTGCATCCATCAAGATTTTGGTTAAATTGAAAAGTGTTTAGGGATATTTCTTTAAATTAGTCGCGGTATTTTTGTTGTATTTAATAGTGAGGAAAGGTACAGTATAGCGTATTGATGTGCAAGTGTGATTCATGACACTTTTTCATTTTGCACTGAACTTATACTTGACATTGATTTGTATGAAATTGATTTCTTCGATGAATAGTGAGTGCATATCAACATTTCTTATGTTACACTGCCCACTTAACCTTTTAAAACACAGTGGGAGTTAATAATGCAAGATTGTTTCAGTCTTATCACATGGTTAGCATAGTGTCTTGATAACCTCTATACCTTTGAATGACTTGAGGTGTTATGATGCCAAAACCTTAGCTATGATAATCAATTACATTCTTGCAGAGTAAAAAAAAAAAGAAAAGAGAAAGAAATGTGCTTGCTTTTCAGCATCATTAATTCAGCCTGGTGTTTTCGGAATACTACAGAAGAACTCCCCTCAAAGTACTGCAGATACTTAATACTTAAAAAAGAACAGTGAACCTGCTGCATGGCATGTTAAGTGATTGATCTAAGGACTGTGTCAAGCAGGCTCCAAAACCAGACAAAAAGACAGCACACTAATTCCAAGAGTCCTTCTCTTCTATACAGACAAACAGAGAGGTGAATAAAACATGAAAATGCTCATGCATGACCAGTTTCAAGCTACAATGCATTTTTCCTTTTTTTAGGGGACTTTGCTTGAGGTCGAATCATGTAAATGTAGCCCAAGCTTGCTAATTCCAATGGCTTTTCTTTTCTGGGAAAATACGTCCACATATTCTGTACACACTCAATAAAAAGGAAGATGTTTAATGCCATGTATGGAAACAACATGGGCTCAAATAGACATCAACTCATAGACTTTTGTATTGTTATCTCAACATGCAACGTCGAAGCTGGACTGAGTAAATCATATGGGACACTTGTTACTCAGACATGATGGTATTTAGCCTGCAATGCATAGGTCAGCCATTTAGACTGCTGAGTCAGTTCTGCACTAAATGAGAACATGCAATAAAAAGCAAGCAAGGCAATTAAGAACCAACATTTAATATGGCCTTATTTTTCACACCAAAACCCATGTTTTTTAAGTAAACACGATCAATTTCATTTTAAATATTTCATAAAAGTAGTGCAAGTGCATTTTCAACTGTTATATAGGAGGTTCGGTGGCTTGTTCTGTTCAAGTTGTAGCCACTGATAATGCCAAAAGCATGGGATTGGGACATCTGAAGCATGAAGAGTTCTTATTACTGTAAAACTAACCCCAGTCATAGCAAAATGAACATTTTAACAGAAATATAATTTAGTAAAGACTGTTCATAGATAGACAATCCATATATGTATTTCTGTTTTCAGAAACGAAGAAACAAACCGGCTGGCATGTTTTCTACAACCCAGAGAGAGGACCTGTAGGGTTTTACATGAAACTATAGTTATTAGTTCAACACCATCATGCAATGCACCTTCTTCTTCTTCCATAATAAAACTTTGTACATCACTGAAAAGCACCTCTTTGGTCTCCGGTTTTTATGTTTTAGTCAATAAAGCTGTGAGGAGTCTATCAGCCGTAATGTGTAACAGTGGCCACGTATCAGTAGATGGCAATGAAGAGCTTCAGTTGAGTGGGTCCGTTTAGTCAAACACATGGATGCATGGATGGATGGAGACAGATTTTTGTTTTTAATGGATTATAATAGAACTACAGTATAACTGGTCTATAAAGCATTAATAAAGGACTTATTAGCCATTAATAGCGCCATCAATTACAGCGTATGAGACTGGAAAAGCTTCCCACGAGATTTGGGAACCTGACTGCAGGGATTTGCTCCCATTCAGCAGCAAGACTGACACTGACAATGACCTATAAGGCCTTGTTCAGTCTGAGTGAGCATGGAGGGTTGAGGTTGAGGTCAGGGCTCTGTCCAGGCGGAACTAAATTTGTAGAACCTTCTATATCTAGACTGCTTTACTAAAGGGTATTGCCCAAAATGGTCTTCAGTAATATTGTAACATAAACCAAGACTGACTCAAAATATGAAAAACAGGCCCAGACTACAGGTACACAAATGCAGCTGATATATCTGTCCATATAGTGAAGATGAAGCCACTGCAACTCTCTGCTATTTGTGTATACATCAGCAAAAAAAAAAGTTGATTTATTCATTGCTATGGCCTGACAGGTTTTATTTAACAACCTATTGAACAACAATTGACTAATGTCAGTGAAACAGCGAAGGAGCGTTTCCTTGCCACTTGCTCAGCCCTGGGTCAGCCAATTTGTTAAGTGTTGCGAGGCCAGGGTTTTAGTTGAAAGGGTGATACAAATAGGAATTGATTGGCTCATTAATAAAAGTCAGATGAGGGCGACACAGCACCGAAGGCACCGAAGGCGTATTTACTCTGCCGCACCTGGGGAATTGCAGATGTCTTGCGCACCCAGGGCACAGAGAAGAGGACAAACAACCAGCAGAGGCAAGCATTTGAAATCTATATGGCAGTGAATATGTGAATTACATAACCAGAACACACCGAGGACAGACGCAAACATTTGCTGTCTGTTTGCCAAAATTAATAAGTACAATTTAAAATCCTCAGTTTTTCTTGTTTTTTCCTTTTGATGATGATGATGCTGATCAGTTTGTTGGAGTTCATTTACATGGGACATTCATTCAAAGATGAGAGATTTAAGTTTAAACAGTGTCATTAGGGAGAGCTAGGACATTGACCATTTGCTGATGAATGACAAGACCCTACAATCAATGAAACCATTAAGGATCCGGCTCTTATGGGAGAGCTGTCGAGTGAGAGGCCAAAAGCAGATGGACAGTATGCATTTTGGTAATGGTATGTGTGTTGACATGTTTCATCGGCGGCTGCGCTGACAGGAAACCCATAAGAATCCAGTAGCATCATTGTTACACTTGAACCACTCTTCAGCCTCTCCTTTCCAGATTGATTCCTTTAAAGGACCTTAGATCGACTGTAAAGCCTTAATTTACCAGAGATTACTTTACATTTACAGCTGAGAGGCTGGAACCACCCTGTGTCCTTGACACCGGCTGTATTTGTGTATAGGTCTGTGGGCTCCATGTAAACATTTTATTTATGTATAGTGTTGATCAGTAGGTGCCATCAATGTTCACCAAGGGTGGTCACAGGTGACCTTCGTTTGTCTCACACAAACAAACACACGGAAAGACATGCGGGTCCATAATGACGACTGGGGTGAAGATTAACGGTCGTATTAATATTATCGGCAAACATGCATCACAATTTAGGTCCATTACAAATTGGCTGCAAATAAGACAGAGGGCATTGCAAAATAGGACGATCCGTATTCCTTTACTGCTTCATAACTGCATATGGTTGTTATTGTGATAACCATATGGAAACGTGTGGCCCTTACATTATTATATAGATGTGTGAAAGCATTAATACATATTCCTATTCAGGACAGATGTAATATAACAAGACCAAGGGATGTATGTGATGTAGGACACTCATTGGATACAGTACTACTCTCATCGAGTGTCAGTGTGTAACTTCAATACATTCTTTTTCTTTTTTGTGTGGGACAATAATTGAGTTCTGGGTCAACAATATTTAAAAAACAAAAACGTAGGGAATCGTGATATTGGTTTCTGTACCTCAGAATAAAACCTAATTGAGTGCAAGCAGCTTATCATTAATCATCAGACAATTACAGAATGGGATTGATCCTTATCCTCTCAAGGCTTTCGCCAGAAGCAAGTCTTGTCATCATTTTTCAGACTTGAGGAATGATATGGCAATTTTATTAATGTAATTAACCTTACTTGACTAATAAGCTTGCTTATCAGACAGAAAAATCCCAAGTATGTAACTTGCTTCTGAACAAAGCTAATCAGAGAGCTGTGTATCTATAACATTATTTTGAATAATGTGTATGTATTGCAGGGTATACATTTTAAAAAATGCTTAAAAAATTATGATTGTGAGATAATTTTAACACATGAAATAGTTCACATATTTGTTTAATATACATTTAATCAGTTCAATAGCTCTGCTAGATTTAGCCATGGTTTCAACTCATCTTTAAAAACTGTGACCATACTGACATGAATTTATAATGTCCATCTGCTCATATTAACGATTGATTTGAATAGTGTCCTGTCAGGATATGCTTCACCCCACATGATACAAATGCAAAATTGTTACAACTTCCAAAGAAATTGGTTTGTTTTAAAGAAAGACAAAGAAATGTCAATTGACTTGATTACTTAAATGAATTAGAAACCCCACAAGTCAGGCATATAAAAATAAACAAGGGGAATACGGAGTAAAATGTAGTCAAACTGACTCTGAGTCAATTAGAAAGATTTAGTCGGCACCATTCAACAAATGAGAGAACATTCTAAGAACACACTGCTTCAAACAACCATCTGAAATACAGATCAATTTAAAAATTGATCTTTTCGATCATCATGACTATCACTTGTGATGTGTTCATTAGACATATCACCACATCATGGTGACATCTGTCCTTAAGCCTCTGTATTTATTATGAGGCTCTAGAAATGTTGTCATCCCCCATCTGTCCACCAGATGCCCTCAGACTTCCCCTTCATCTGCCTGATTCTGCTCCACCCAGCACACCTGTACCTTGTTACCTGAACTCCACAGTATTAATAGCAGCCACTTCCCACTGCTGCCTGTCAACTACCTTCCTGAATTTCCACTGTTGGATTTGTTTTCGGCTTTGGGATGCCTTCATGCTGCTCACTGTAAGTTCCTTTGATCATGTATTCTGTCTGCATTCCCTTCCCTGTTACCTGAACAGTCTGTGACAGATCAGTTAAAACCTTAAACCTGCAATGATTGTTTTTTTGGGCCGTGTTAGGGCAGAGAAAGCTCTGAAAACCACATTACCAGGAGTCTAGCATCCAAGGAACAACATTAACATTCATTTGGAGTTGGGTTGCAGTTGACCGAAGTCCAATATTCACCCTCCATAAGCTGTGTTTTGGTGGCATTTAACTGCTGAGAAAAATGGCTTTCTCTCTGCACGACTATGTTCACCAGCTAGTTGCTCACTTTTTCCATAGTCTATGCCATTTAGGGCTTGGCGGCTTCATCAAAGTGCTGGAAATGATGGGAGAACAAATGGACTGAGTGAGAATAGTATACTCTTTCATTGTAAGCTACATATACTTATCCGTCCTAAATAAAATGTTGATTAGTGCAACTTTAAAATCCTGAGAAAGAACCTTGGTGTTCCAATGCTAAGGAGGGAAATCTTGCTGACCACTTCTCGTGTCAGTAGTAGAAGAGCTAATTACCTGTTAGCGGGTGGTGGGAGATGTAGCCTAAGGTGTGTTCGACTAACAGGGCTAATACAGCCAATAGGGCTAACAAATAGGGCTATTACAGCTAAAAGCTAATGGAGCTAACAGAGTTACTACAGCTAACAGGACTAATGTAGCTTACAGCGAAGAGGGGGCTAATACAGCTAACAGGGCTAATACAGCTAACAGACAAGGGTGGAGCCAAGGCTGGCAAATTAGGGTGGTTGAAGTAGAGCTAGTTAGCAGGTGGCAGACTGGTGTGTTCGGCTTAGGCTACTAATGCTAACAGCTAATGGGGCTAGTACAGCAAACAGGGTTAATGCTGCTCAAAGCTAACAAGTAACAGAATTGAACACTCAGCAGGACTCACAGTTTCTGTTCAGTTCAACATGAAGCATTACACAGTGAACTGCAGTTTAGCTTTACAGAGCTAGTGCAGACAGTTGCATACGCCAACTTCAAATACGAGACCTATTGCTTGAGATGTGCAAGTACAAAAAGCAGACATTAAAGCAGTGGTCGTTGCAGACACACCTGCCTGAGCTCTGCATTGCATTTCTAGTATTTAAACACCTGCAGTGAGAAATGTCTTTTGCACATTGATGTTTGTGATGGGCTTTAACAGGTGTTTTTTTTTTTTTTTTTTTTGTATAATGATATTCATATTACCAGGACAGCTTCTGTAAAAGATAAATCGTAGTGGATGTACAGAAATGAAAGGATGTTAGTTGAAAAGTAGACTACTTTTGAATGCAGGAAATGACAAATACCCTTCATCTGTCAGCTGAGAAAGTACGCACGTTTTCAGGAAAGCAAACCTCACCTATGATCAATGGTGGTGCAAGACCATTCATGTAACTTTTTATAAGTTGTAATAGTTTCTATTCAAAGTGTTCCTCGTAAGCTGACAACATTTCCTGGCTTCAAGGCAAACAATTAAAGCTCTGACTTTTGAATAAAACACATTCATTTCAGTGCCGATTTAAAAACATTTGAAGCAATGCCTCAGTGAAATCTCTAAGTTGGAAAATTAAACTATCCCACAAATCAAGCATACAAGTATTTTCTAAATATGTCTATATTAAAAAAGGACAGCTTCAGAGGTAGAAAGGACAGTATAAGTCGGTTCAAACTTCAACTTTTAAACAAATTATTTTTACTGACGGTAAATATGCTCCTTAAAGCATATTGCACACGGAACATTTGACTAATCATTAGTCGTTTTAAAATGGGGAAAAGCCCTAATTGAAGCTGACAGCTCTTCATTTCGTAATTTTAGAGTGATGATGTTTGATGGCAATCATGATTAGCCTGTAATTTCAAGAACGCTACACATAAACTAGAGATTGGTCAAGGATATTGGATTGAATAAATGATTCTACGTCTCATCAGCCGGATTTCTTACTGTTCTGTGATGTTGAAGCTGACAGCTGGTTAATGCACAATATTTTATGGACACAACGTTGAGAATTAAATACAACTTAACATAATACATCACTGACAAGTAATTAGAAATACTTTTGCTTATTAGGCTTGGCCATCGAGTGCGAGCACAGTATGACTAGGCCTACTATGAGTATAACTATACTATACTCATAAAACCAATTCAACTAATAATATAAGAATCCCACTCACGTGTTTTAGTTTAAATTAATGAAGATATACTAGAAATGGTCTCAACAATGGAAAGAGTTGTTGAGTCCATTAAGGTCACTCAATATAGCTCAATAAATCCCCCTGAGCAAAATTAACAAACCATAATTGAACTCAAACAAATGTAATTAATCTCTGAGCAGACACAATGCTGCTAAAGCACTATAAAATAAAGGAAAAGTTTTCAGCTAATTGCATGTTTATAAGAGGAGCTTAGATAAAAATTGTTCACTTCAGCACACAACATCATGGTGCAGATGGAGGAAATAAGCCATAAGACTGCAGACTGGAGCTAAAATGACTTTCCTTCCCTCTCTAAAAAATATTGAGTTGAAGGATGACCTTCATGGCTGTTTGACCAGGGAAAAAGAGACATGTTTCTGTGACTCCCTTTCTCGTCCGTACAGCAAATTAAGAGCATAGAAAGATTTTATGAATGCTCTCAAAGGCCTAAGCTTGTTTTGCATTACCTCCATGATCAGCAACTCCTTCAGTTTTGATTACAAATTATTCCTCTTTATTTATATACCTCGGTAATAGAATTGCTTCTATGTCTGTATGCATAATTATCCCTTAGCAAATGACAAACCCAGTGCTGACCACAAGAGTGTGTCCTCTCGTGTCAGTAGGAGGAGAGCTAGGTAGTTAGTTAGTTAGTAGCCTGTAGCCTACAGTGTGTTCGGCTAAAAGGGCTAATACACAGGGCTAATACAACTAACAGTTAAGTTAATACAGCTAACAGGGCTAAAACAGCAAACGGATAAGGGGGCTAATACAGCTAACAGAACTAAAAATGCATCACACTGTTGGTTTATGTTCAGAGGAGACATCAAATAGTCAACATGAAGTGTTACACAGGGAACTGCAGTTAAGCAGACAGTAACGTTGGATAAGTACGAGACCGTTTCTGTGAGACGTGCAAGTGAACTGGTGGTGAATATGCTGCTGTCAGTGGAGGGGCTTTTACATTCATTAGTATTCAGTGGGAGTAGTGGGATCTGATCTCTAAGCCTTGGGGGAAGTCTTACTGACGATCTTAGAGTCTGATGGAGTTGGGTTCCCTGAACGTGTAGTGTTTCTCTGTAGGAATGACTGGTACTCCCTGATGGTAACTACTAAAGGCTATATCTCTGATCTTGAATCCATAAATAATACTCAAGCATGGTGTTTTAGCAGACATCAAAGGCTTGAGAAAATGCTTCAACAATTGAAATGATTGATTCTTGAATTAATAAAGCACATTGTGAAGGGGTAGTTGAATGTAGGACCCCTAAGGAGACGGAACTCATCATAAGGCCTTTTGCTGACCTTAGGAGTTTTAACGCTCTGTCCTTGAGGTAAGGAGAGAGAGGGAGAGGCAAGGAGAGGGAGGGAGAGAAAAAACTGAGCCACATAAATATGGCTCTTTGATGACTGCAAGGTGAACGAAATTGAGGCAAATGCATGGTCTTGTTCCTCCCCACATTAGAATATGAAATAATTTGATAATTTATTGATGCTTGGTTATTACCATGGCGATATGCCAGCTCTAATTAACAACTTGGCAGAAGTGTGTGAATGTGTGGCGACCTGCCCTGGTGATTAGAGCGGGATCCTAGAGAGACGAGTGATTGGCACATCTTGAGTTGCTGTAGTTTTACAGTAGTTAAAACAAGCTCAGAAAGCCAAAAAACATATTGACTCTGACAGTGTTTGAATGGAGCCAGTGAGGTCTGAACTGAGAAATAAGCTCTTGGGTGGAAGTAGGGCTTTTTCTTTTCTTGATGGGCACATGTATATGGAAATGGGAAGTTGAAGGTCAGAGAGCTTTCCAAGAAATAATGTGAAGATATCAAAAAGGGAAATTGAGGGTCTTTGAACAATGTCACCCTGCAAAGTAGAAAGACAGAGCAAGTAGAATAGCTGTGCACCCTGGAGGATTACAAAGAGGCTGGTGAAAAGTGTCATGTATTGGGTTAGACAGATTACATGAGTAGTGAACAATCGGGGAAAGAAGGGAAGGGAAGGGAAAGAAGAACACATGGAGATAGCCAGGCGGTATGTAGAACTGTTCAATAGAGCAAGTTAAAGCAGAAGCTACATGATTCAATTCAGAATGCGCTATTTAAGTATTAAGATGGCAAGGCAAGGAATAATTGCACAACTAAGCTAGCTGGAGTTTCGGTCGAAAATGATACATGGACCAGCTAGGCTAGGACTGGCTACGCTAGGACCAAGTTGGGCCTGGTGGCTGACAACGTTTGAGTTACATGCGGATGGAAATGAGCTAATCATGTCCTGACAGATGTCACTAAACAGAGGAGAAAGGCTCTACTTTTGCACCTTGCGGGACCAGATGTTCAGGACATATTTTCGATTCTGTCAGGCACTGGAGCAGCAACAGACTACACGGTTGCAGTCGGTGCGCTGAATACATACTGAATATGTTCCCCGGGTCATCACAGTGTTTGCCCCCCAGGTCTTCACAGCGTTTGGCCCCCCAGACATTTCACAGGTTGTGTCAGAAACAAGGAGAGAGCGTGCAACATTTTCCTACACGTCTGAGACATTGATTTTCAAGCAGATACAGATAACCAGATAAGAGATGCAATTCTGATTGAGTACATCAGAATATGTGCACAGAAATTTGCTGGAGGAAGGGCATAGAGTAACACTCAAATTGAGGAACAGATGGCAGCTATGTCTCTGACTGGGGAGACAGAAACTGTTAATCGTGTTAAACAAAAAGGAGGGAAGTACAAAAAAGCAAGAGGAAAGATGAGGGACAAAGAAGAGGGCAAAGCAGATAGGAAATGTTCCAGATGTGGTATATACTGATCATAAGGGAACATATCGTAAATGTCCTGCACATGGACAGACATGTCAGAAGTATAATGGAAATGACAAGTATGAAAATGAATCTTCACAGATGGATCAAAGAAAAGTTACCATTTATTGTGAAAGAGCATAAAATGGCTGAGAGACGTACCCTTTGTGTGGGGGGAGTAGACTTTAAAATGTTAGTGATGGGAGAAAATGTACTCTATAGACTGAAAGCAGAAAAGATAAAGTGCTGTTCATAAGACTGACAGACTGTGAGCAGAGGTACTCGCAGACAAAGTGTGTGAGTGTGAAGCCTTAGCTCTGGTGTGGGCTCTGTGAGAGACTACACCCATATGTGTATGGTAAGATCTAGTCAAGGGACATAAGCCATTAGAAGTTCTACAGTCACCCATCCAAACCATGTGTACACATATAGAGAGATGGGTCCTCAGGCATCAGCCATATAACTTCAGTGTGACACACATACCAGACCTGCTGTTAAAGAACTGCTGCTGGGGGATACAGCAATTGTAAACCATATGCACCAATTGATAATTAACTTAGTGCTTCGAGGAAGTCATATAGTGCTGCCACAAAGTCTACACGATCCCTCACACTAGCTCATGAAGGTCACTTGGAAATAATGGGAACCAAACGACACCTCAGAACCAGGTTTGGTGGCCAGGCATGAATTAAGCAGCTGAGAGAATTTCCAAGGCATGACATGTATTTAAAATTGTAGCCAAACCCGACCAGCCAGAACCACTGAGGACCACACCCTTACCAGACAGTCCCGATGTTGCTATAGATCTGCTAGGACCGCTACCAACCAATCACTCCATACTTGTTGTAGTTGATTACTACAGTCGCTAATATGAGTACAATGTTCTGACTTCTAAAACTACAGAGAAAGTCACTGACAGTCTTGAGTCAATCTTCAGAAGACTATGGATTACCTATCATCTGCAAACCAGATAATGGACTGCAGTTCAAATCTGACTTATTCAGGGAATATTGTGAAAATAATCGAATCAAATGCATGAAGATGACACCGAAATGAGCTCAAGCAAATGGAGTATTTGAGCACCAAAACTCATTACTGATGAAGGATATAAAGATTGCTCAAGCAGAAGGACGAGACTGGAAATGTGAACTAAGAAATGATCTGACTGTGGACAGAAGCATTGAACATGCCATGGAAAAGCCCTCCTGAACTGCTCTTTAATCAAATAATAAGGGGAAAATTACCACACATCTGTGATCAAGCCCAACAGCACTGGAGCTACATGACAGAGATGGAAAGGCAAAATGATAAGCTGATGAATGAAAAGGACCTCAGTACTCGAAAGTGGACATCGGTACTCAGACAGCAGGACACAGTGGACACGTTCACCACACCATCAAAGCAACACCACACAAAGTGAGTTAAACAGGTAATCGAGTTGTGGTTGAATCTCCAGCAGGAGCATGCTATCAGAGTAGTGTTGCTTTCCTTAACGAAAATTATGACGAAATATCGTCGTCAACGAACCTTTATCACGTGAGGAAAACGAGACGAGATGCAACGAAAATGCTGGTCATGTGACGATAACAATAATTAAATGTATAATGCAATATTGTAGACAAATAAAAACGAGACTAAATGTGGTTTACAAAATAAAAACTATGCTAAAATGTGTTTTCATTTTCGTTGATCAAAACGAGGCGAGACGAAATGTAACGTTGTTTCGTCTCGTTAAGTCGCATTATTATCAGTCTGCTCGTTCGAGGTAAACTGCGCCTCGCCTGGAAAGCAGACGAGATCAGCGGAGCAGCAGGAGGCAGAGCCTAAACGCTGCGCTGCAGTCGGACAGTTTCCATTGGCCTTCGAAGATTTGACGGGAAGAAGTCGTTTTTGAACGGAGTAGGGGCCAAGATGGCTGCCGAGTAGGTTCACTCTCGCTGAGCTCTTGCACCAAGCTTTATTAGACGGTGAAAAAACGAGGAAACTCCAGTTAAAGTGACTTCTTTGACAACTGAAAGCCATTTAATGCCGAACCAGGACAGGAAAAGATCTCATAACAACAAAGCCTTCTCCTCCAAGGCTCACCCAGGTAACATGCTAATATCCTTGTGCCACGACTATGCTAGCCCCGTGCCACCAGTAACTGTTACCATGGCGGCAGACGAAGATTTTTCTGCCGCTACCTGTGACTCCCTGCAAATCCCCAACTGCTAAAAAAGCGCTGTATAACCCCGAAAAGTGTTCCACCTCCCCAGACAACGCCATTATCTCTACCCTCTCAAAACTCATCAATGAGAGAGCTGACTCCCTCAAAAAGCTAGTGAGTGAAAACTCCAAGAAAATCGATAGCAACACACTTAAAATAGAGGGGCTAATGAAAACTCTGGACTTTGCATGCAGTTGCATGAAATTAAGGACACACAGGAAAAAATGCTGAATGTTGATTCACATCTCAAAGAGGAAGAAATGAAAGTTATCAACCTCCAAACACGTGTGTGTGAGATGGACTCCTACTCAAGACGGTGGAACTTGAAACTTCATGGCGTCGCCGAAAACTCAACAGAATGTGAAAGCAAAAGCCATAGAAGTTTGCCAGAAGATCCTCCCAGATGGTGAGGACATGCCTCAAACTGCTATTGACGTTGCCCATTGTCTTGGAAAATCATCTTCAACCCGCCGAGACCCATCATCATTCGATTCTCCCTGAGGTCCTACAGAGATGCCGTATGGAAGTCTGCAAAAAACCACCCCTTCATGCATGACAACAAGCTCAGTTTTGCTGAGGATCTCTCTCAGCTCATCAAAGAAGCCAGGATGAAGACGTGGCCCTTGGTAAAAAAGGCACGAAGTGAAGGTAAACCTGCATATTATGTTGGTGGACAAGAAGTTACTTGAGGTAATGTAACTGATCTCAGCTGAGTCTTTCCATATCCTGCAGGTTACATAGCTCAGTTCCCTATCCTATTAAAACTGACGAACGGTTATATCATTACAGGGGAACTGAGTTTCGTAGACTAGGCGTAGTCAGCGCGCAGTGCACCTGCGCCACGCCGACGGAGTGTGTGAGTTTCGTGCACCGCGCAGGCTAGCGCAGGCACGCCTCCCGTCTCGCCCACCCACGCAAGTGGGAAAGAGGGAGGAGAAGAAGCCGTGAAGGTACGTGTCCACAGGGGCGATTTTAAACGCGAGGAGACGCGCCGCTTCCCAGGATTGCACGCTTGGTAGGCTGCCACTAGAGGATGATTGACAGGCGCTCTCCTTCATACAATCGCGCACACTTCAAGGCTGCACCTGATTGGACGATCGCTTTCACTGCTGTCCTGTCTGCTCCGGAGTTCACGCAGACCAACACGGCGGCTCGTTTGGAAACTTTCTCTTATTTTACGAAAATAGTTCACCGAAAGGTGTTTCTGAAAACATTTTAAGCGAGAAATAAGTCTTTAAAAAAGTCTTTATTTTAGATCGACAACATTCAGTTTAGAAGATTTTCGCGAGCGTTCCCTGATGCGGCGAGTCGAGCCCGGCGCCTCTGATTAGCATAAAGTAGATTCGACTTCAACTTTATGCAAATGAGAGGGCCAACTCGCGCGCCGTCTCTCGACATTCGCCGCGACGCTACCAGAATGCATTGCACAGCTTTTCACATAGACAATAGGCGAATTCGACTTGATGTAGCCGCCTGCAGCGCGCTACCTAACGTGATGTATTGTGGGTTGAAAGCGATGCATGATGGCTAGAATTGTGTCCGACTTAGCAGCCGACTGCAAAGACGTCACAGGGTCGCGACCATATCACGTGACCCAAAACATCACGGGAACAAGTTTTTAAGAGGCGCTTCTTGCAGCGCTTGGCAGCGCGGTCCACGGTGGCTGCAACCGGCTTGTCCACACCTCCGCTACAGCGGAATGGTTCTCATTGGTTAAAAGTTCAATGACGTGTGTTCAGGTCCGCACTCGGCGGCCACCTTGTGGTGAAATGATACTTTTTATTTTGATCGCATTGATCTCATGGCTTGATCTTAAGTTCCGTGCATTGTGTTGTGAGTAGGCCTATTATATGTGAGGTCTGGTTAATACAAACATAGAATGATAATACAAATATACTGGGAAAAAATAATGCCTTCCACATGTTGCCGTGTGTGTGTGTGTGTGTGTGTGTGTGTGTGTGTGTGTGTGTGTGTGTGTGTGTGTGTGTGTGTGTGTGTGTGTGTGTGTGTGTGTGTGTGTGTGTGTGTGTGTGTGTGTATTTATATATGTATGTGTGTGTGTGTGTGTGTAATAAATATATATATATATATATATATATAAAAACATATCCTCTTTGGTTTGCTGCTGTGTTCTATCGCTTGAGCACTATAGTCACGTTGACTTTGTTGTCCGACTTGACGGCGTTTGGCTGCCGTCTCTTTTAGAGCCCGCCCCCTCAGACACCTGCAGCTCTCGTCGGCGTGGTAAGTCAAGTCAAGTCAAGTCAAGCCAAGACCATCCCGAACAAGCCTAATGAATGGGACGCGGAAACACCGCTGCCTGTGGACACGCACCTTCAGTGGGAGACGAGGAGGAGACAAGGCGTGGACTGGGATTAACACAGCCGATTCAGATCGTCACCAATCAAATAAGCTCCTATCCTCACCTTTAACGCGTTAGGGGAGGTTCAGTGCAAGTTTCGTCACTTGAAAACCCAATGACAGAAGCAGCGCCGCCGCTCAAACCACGCGTATCACGCGCTGTGCGTGCGTAAGGTCATAATAATTATAATGCCGATATATCACTATAGAAATTGTAGGCACATTTTAGGCATGTATATCACAAAAC
>NC_139922.1:10362494-10572871 GCF_963514095.1 Eutrigla gurnardus | reverse complement strand
AGGGTCAGGGTGCACAGCTCATCATCTGCGCTCCACAGCTGCACCGGATTCCCTGTCCAACACCAGAACGGCGGGACACCGGGATCTCGCGTGCCGCTCAGACCAGCTGCAGCCCCAACTCCGGTTCCAGCTCGCGGCAAAGTTGCGCGTTTCTCCATACTGCGGAGGCGCGAGACCAGGCACGAGCTCCTGTATTTTTTTTTAAGATTTTTTCAGGCATAGACGCATTTTATTAGCAGTGGATAGATATGAAAAACAGGAGAGAGAGAAGGAGATGTTTTGGTCCGAGAGGCTGAAATTTCCGTTACGCGTGCCTTTGATCTGACTCAGATGTAACGGGACAATCTATATAGATATAAATTCATGCGTTGATTCAATTAGTTGCATTAAATAGTGTTTGTTGTGATTGTTTATTGCATTTAAATGTGCCTGGAACTGTGGAAACCTGCCTGTGAGGTCTCGGTGACGTGTGCGCACTGCGCGCCCGTCAGCCAAACTTCCACTCCGCCAGCTGTGATTCTCCTTGAATGAATGGACTTTATTTGCGCCTTGCGCCGAGAGTAGACCAGGTTAGAGCTGGCGGGCTTTCGGCGAAGTCTCGACGATCCACCAAACTGCCAAACTGACCGTGCGCAAGACTGTGTGGGTCGAAACTTAGCATTACGCCGGCTCCGCCATGCACCCTCCGCCGCCCTGCGCTGCGCCACAAAACTAGGGCCCTTATAAGTCATTGTGGATTTCTTTTTTCCTTTTTTGTTTTTCTTAAAAAAAATATTTCCCAATACATATTGGATACTTTTTCTTCCCCATTGACTTAATTTATTTACCAATATTTTGAAGGATCACCTTTGATTTGGGAACTATAACACCTTTAGTTTGCTTAATTTAACATTAAAGTCCGTGTAAAGCAGCAACAATGGAAGCTAGTGCTACTCCCTGCAGAATGCCCTGAACATTTATAAGGCAGACCATGGGCCACTGGAGGCAAAGGAAAGATCTGTGTAAGTTAGACAATAAAATATTTTTTATTGATTTTGGATGTTTTTAAATTACACTGCTCTTGAACAAATCACATGCCTTTCAAAGACCAGTAAGGTTTAGTACCTGAGAATAAACTTGCACTGTTTATACAATCATAATAGTGATGCTGACTAATGTATACAGTGTATTTTATATAAACTGAAAAAAAGGGGTACTGCTTGACTGTAACCATTTTAATCCCTCATCTTCCTCAGCCATATATATCCACTCTCATGTAGGACAGATTGCTAACAATAAAGACTGGCTCATTCTGGAGCTGTTTTTCACATGGGTCTCTAATCATATTAAATCAACCAACATGTACATTACACTGATATATAGATGTATATATTAAATGCACATGATTGGACATTTTTAATCACTAGATGATTATTCTTTCTGAAAATGTAGATGTGTGGTTGTGGAAGTTCCATGGAATAAAAAAACTGCTGTCCATTTTCTTGTCCATCCATTCAGCCAATATGATGAGGCAGACTCAACTCAGGTTGATGAATCAAAGTCATCTTCTGAGGTCCCGATCTGTAAGACATGACAAAATGTGGAGGGAAGGGCTTTTGTTTGGTACATCAATCAAATTTTTCAAGTTCAACTTGGTTTCAGATGATCACATATTGATAATGTTTTATGAAAGACAGCTCCACAGTGTCAAATTTGATCAAACAGGACAGGAATTAAACGAGTACAATATTTATAACATAAGCACACACTTACACTCTCTGGCGGGCACGTAATGCCGGTGGTCGTGATGGTGGCAGCCGCTGTCCGCGGGAAGAAGAGGGTCGATGGCGGGCACGTAATGCCGATGGTCGTGATGGTGGCAGCCGCTGTCCGCGGGAAGAAGAGGGTCGATGGCGGGCACGTAATGCCGGTGGTCGTGATGGTGGCAGCCGCTGACGGCGGGAAGAAGAGGGTCGGTGGCGGGCACATAATGCCGGTGGCCGTGATGCTGGCAGCCGCGGAGGGTGGGCACATATTGCCGGTGGTCGTGATGGTGGCAGCCGCTGTCGGTGGGAAGGAGACGGTCGCTGGCGGGCACATAATGCCGGTGGTCGTGATGGTGGCAGCCGCTGTCCGCGGGAAGAAGAGGGTCGATGGCGGGCACGTAATGCCGGTGGTCGTGATGGTGGCAGCCGCTGTCCGCGGGAAGAAGAGGGTCGGTGGCGGGCACATATTGCCGGTGGTCGTGATGGTGTCAGCCGCTGTCTGTGGGAAGGAGACGGTCGATGGCGGGCAAGTAATGCCGGTGGTCGTGATCGTGGCAGCCGCTGACGGCGGGAAGAAGAGGGTCGGTGGCGGGCACATAATGCCGGTGGCCGTGATGCTGGCAGCCGCGGACGGCGGGCACATATTGCCGGTGGTCGTGATGGTGGCAGCCGCTGTCGGTGGGAAGGAGACGGTCGCTGGCGGGCACATAATGCCGGTGGCCGTGATGCTGGCAGCCGCGGAAGCGGGAAAACCACCGAAGCTAGTGCGCTGAACGTATTTATACAGATGGCGCAGCAGGGCGGGGTTTATGCTAATGATAGCCGCGTTACGTAACGCGGCTATGCTTAGCTGACCCGCCCATTAAATCCTGGACACAGAAATGTAGAAAAACAGTTTGGCAGCCTAGCTCCATAATTACATTCTAAATGGTTGAATTACTTTTTACATGTTTTAAGGGAATACATTTATGACCTATTTAATGTGTTTAGAAGAAAATGGCTGAATTTGCTTTACACGGTCTTTAAAAAATTATCACCAATAATGCTATTTGTTCAAGGTGCATATATTGCTCAGCACTTCAGCACTCATATACTTCTTTCTAAGTACTTTGTAAGCGTTCCATATTTGAAGTATTTCATTGTTTATTGTTTCCCTAAACGCCAGGGGTTTGAGAAATAATATAAAACGTAAAGCTTTATTTTTGTTCACCAAACAGCTTAATACAGATTTTTCAGGAGTCTCACTCAACTTCAAATGATGTAAATTTTTGGAGATCCCAATGGGGCAACGATCTATGGTTTTCTCACTGTTCAGAAAGAACAGCTGGTGTATTAACTATGAAGAATAGATACAATAATGACATCTTACACACAGACACTGACGCAAAAGGTCACTATATCTGTCAAGTTATTGACTTCAATAAGTTAATTTTAATTTTTGTTAACGTGTATGGGTACAACTCTTGTTTAGAAAACTCAATTATTTAATGAAATAGAACAGACTAAAACATTGGCAAACCAAATTTCCGAACTCACACATTATAATTGGAGGTGACTTGAATGTAACATTAGATCCCTCAATAGATAGATGGCCACCTACGAGAAATAATAACAGAAACTCTTTCTTTAAAACTTTTATGGAGAGATTTCATTTGGTGGATATATGGAGAGTTAAGTTCCCAGATGCAGTAACATTTACTTGGAGCAATTAGGAAAACACCAGGCTGTCTCGTTTAGACTTTTGGTTAATTTCCAAAAATATTAATGAACAAGATGTCACATTAAATATTACTCCCTGTCCATTCAGTGATCATAAAGCTATCCATATCTCAATTAATCTTTTTCCCTCTGTGAAAAACTGCAAAGTAATACATTGGAAACTGAATAATACTCTTCTTAAACATGAAGAAGTTAAGAAAAAAATCATCATAATCTTTTACTTTAATAAGGCTAAAATAGATAATTAATTTGGTTCAAACTGGAAGTTATTCAAATATGAATCAGGTAAATATTTGAGAGCATTTGGGAGCTATTTAGTTAAAATAAAGCAACTTGAGGAACAAAAAATAATTTCTGATATCTCATTCTCTACCAGACACACTACCTGAAGAAGACAAAATAAAATTGTTTAATTTACAGGAAAAACTCGATGGAATCCAAAGAGAAGGGCAGAAGGAGCTTATATAAGATCACGGAAACAGTGGTTAGAAAAAGGAGAACAAAACTCCACATACTTCTTCAATTTAGAGAAATATCACGCAAAAACAAACACCATTAATGAACTAATTATTAATGATAATAAAACAGATGACCCGAAAATCATATCCGAATTTTGCTCCACTTTCTACAAAAATTATACACATCTGAATATTCTGAAAATGACACTTTATCATTTTTAAATTCGTTACAACATACTTCTCATTTAGTGGAGTCAGATTCTAAATTCTGTCATCTCCCGTTATCTCAAATAGAAATCAGTGACTGTATCAATCTTCTAAAAAACAACAAATCCCCTGGTACAGATGGTATATCCTCTGAATTCTATAAACTATTTTCCCAACAGTTGGCACCTTTTCTTTTGCAAGTATTTAATGAAAGTTTATTTTCCAGTACCTTACCTGCAAGTATGATTGCAGGTTTGATTAATTTAATTCCCAAACCACGTAAAGACCCTCTCTACATTGATAACTGGCGTCCTATTTGCCTTCTTAATAACGACTATAAAATCTTAGCCTTAATTCTTGCTAGAAGAATCAAAAAAATACTAGATACTTTAATTGATGAAACGCAGTCAGGCTTTATGCCCAACAAACACATTACCAACAACATTAGACTTGTCTTAGACATGCTTGATTATTCTTACCTTATCTCTGATAATAGTTTTATGCTTTTTTTAGACTTCTTCAAAGCCTTCGATACTGTGGAGCACAGTTTTATTTTCCACTCATTACAAAAATTTGGATTTGTTGATTTTTTTCTGTAATGCCATCAAAACTCTTTACAATAATGCCATGTTCAATTAAACTCAAATTCGGTTCATCTCCCAGGTTTGCTGTAAAACGCGGTGTTCGGCAAGGTTGCCCAATATCTCCATATTTATTTTTGCTAGCTGCCCAACTCTTATGTGATCATATCAAGTGTAGTAAACTAAGGTATCTTTATTGCTGATAAAAGTGTTTTAATCAGTCAACTGGCTGACGACACAACATTGTTTTTAAAGGACAGCTCTCAAGTGTCTTTAGCTATAGATATTATAGAACAATTTAGTAAAGCGTCTGGTCTTCGTTTAAATCTTATAAAATGTGAACTATTAGCTATAAAGGACTGTTGTGTTGAGTCAATCTCTAACATCCAAATAAAGAACTCTGTTACTTATTTAGGTATCATTATTGATAAAAATGAATCCGAAAGATGTTATAATAACTTCACTTCAATGATTGATAAAACCAAAAAAAGATTTAATCAGTGGCTTTTACGTGACTTGTCTTTAAGAGGTAGAATACTCCTTTCAAAATCTGAGGGTATACCAAGGTTAACATATGCTGCCTTATCACTAGGAGTTGAAAGTCGTGTGTGTAAATCTATAGACAAGATTTTATTTGACTTTGTTTGGAAAAACCGGACTCACTATCTTAGAAAATCTGTGTTAATGAATGAATATAGTAAAGGCGGCCTTAATCTCTTGGACTTCACTTCCCTAAATTACACCTTCAAAATTAATTGAATTAAGCATTACCTCAAGTATCCAACCCCTCTATGGAATTTTATTCCCCATTATGTTTTTTCTTCAGTCGGTGGGCTCCAGTTCTTGTTGCTCTGCACTTACAATGCTGACAAACTTCCCCTCAAACCTTCCTCATTCCACAAACAAATGCTGCTAGCATGGTGTTTAATTTACAAGCATAACTTTACTCCGCATAGGTTCTTTATCTGGAACAATAGATATCTCTTGTACAAAAACAAAGCTATTTTCCTCCAACAATGGTTTGATAACAATATACTTTTACTGAGTCAGTTGTTTGACCAACATGGGCGTCTTTACAGTTATGTTGAATTTATGCAACGGTATGAAATCCCTGTTACACCCAAGGATTTTTCTATTGTTTTTGATGCTGTGCCTTCGGGTATTATTTCCCTTTTTAAAAATCTTACTGTAAACAGCATCTTACCCATATCTTTAAACATTATTGAAACAACAATGTGGAAAGCTTGTTTCACGGTTAATAATAAAAAATAAAAAAACAAGTTTATTCGTCAACTATTTCAACAAGATATTGTAAGTTCACCCTCTGCTTATCCTACTGGTCTACATTTGTTGGAAATATTAATTGGGGAAAAAGTCTGGCTACTACCTAATAAGTTTTTTTTAACCAACAAGGTCAAAGAGATCTCATTTAAAATGTGATCATATTTACCCCCAGTTTAATTTATGCTGGAAAAATGTTTTGTTTGGCTACACTGAATATGAAAAAAAAACTAAATTCTCAGTTTTATATGGTTAATTTGTTTATTATTTTATCCAATTTTACATACATAAGTCTAAATTTTCTGGTAAGAAGCCGAACTTCCTGGAACTGTCTGCATATGTTGGTCAATATATCTCCTCCCTCTGTGATTGTGAGAATAAAAAAGCGGTTAAAATGTATGATCTTTGTAAGCTTTACAAAATAAATTTATGTTTTTTTTTCTATCTTGCTGTCAACCCCTGGTGTATTTATGATGGTTTGTTGGGTATTTATGTTGTATACACTTATCTCATCTAACTGTATTCAATCCTGTGTATACTCTTGTTGTCAATAAAGTTGTTAAAAAAAAAGATTTGACAGGAAGTCATAGAAAAAGTTACATCCTGTTAGACGCGATCTGTAGGCTATTTGTAGTTTGCCACCTCATTCGCATTTATTTATATTTGTTCATAAATATCTGTGGAAATCAGAATCAGAATACTTAAATAATCCCTCGGGAAGTTATACAGCTGCATTTATAAGAGAAAGAGAAGAAAGAGAGTCAAATAAGTATAAAAATATAAAGTATAAAATAATTCCAATAAATATTAGTAATATTTATTGGCATTATTTTTGACAGTTATACTGTATTAAATGTGTATCTGGGTAGTGTTGCTTTCGTTAATGAAAATTATGACTAAATATTGTCGTCAACGAACCTTTTTATCCTTTTTATGAGGAAAACAAGACGAGATGCAAAAATGCTGGTCATGTGACGATAACATTTTTGGTTAGTAAAATAATATGTTGTAAATTCAAATCAGAGCGTCTTCTGTGTCTGGAATGGATGTATTTTTGAGTGTATAAGGTAATAATAATATAATAAGATAACCTTGTTTGAATTGTGAAATGGGTTTGGCTAAATACAATCTTTGACTAAAACAAGACTAGAATGTCATCAGTTTTCGTCGACTAAAACTAGACTAAAATAGTCACGGACAATTCTGACTAAAATAAGACTAAAATGGTCAGACTTTTAGTCGACTGAAACTTGACTAGACTAAAAATAGGATGGACATGACTAAAACTAATAAAAACTAAAATGATAACTTGAGACAAAGACTAGACTAAAACTAAAAGTAAAACAGGCCGCCAAAAACAACACTATATCAGAGTAACAATGCACATGTAAATAGTGACAAACAGGCCTAAGGAAATACACAGTACAGAGCATGAACCACCAGGAGCTGAGGATAGTGTACTTGACAAGGAGACAGATGCACAGATTAATATCACTCATACACCACAGGAGGACTCTCAGATTACAGACATGCCAATGGCCAGACCTCAGAGCATCAAAAGGGCTCCTGAAAAACGTTGTAATTGTGCATTGAAGTGAACTGTAGTCATTGTGGGGATGTATTGTGAATTGTTATCTATTGTTGGAAAGACAAGTTGTAAGGTTATTCAGTTTAAGTTTATGTACAGAGTTTCTTAAAGTGATCCATGATCATTCTGGCTGAGATAATTATCATATTGAGCTTAGTCATGCTGTGTGAAGACTTTACTATTTGTGCAAAGGTAAGCACTGGTGAGAAGTGGCGAAGATGAGAGTGGTGTATGTTTAAGTAAATTAAGACTGCCATGTGAAGGAGACCCATCTGTCCTGCATGTTCTTCAAATCTGACGGAGCTATTCAGCGAAGATGCCAGCTGAGCAGTTGTCATAAATGCTTGCAGATGGCATTGGGGCTTTTAGTCAGGGAGACTTGTCCGGTGGAACGTCTACTGTCATGAGTAGGATGTCAGCCTGGAGACCTGAACCTTAAAGTTGCACAATGTTGAGGATGTAATTGTTATCTCATTTGGATTTGAATGAAAAATAGTGGGACTTGATGAGCATTTAATAATAATAATAATAATAATACATTTAATTTAATAGCGCCTTTCAGGTCACTCAAGGACACTTTACAAAACAGACTGGGTTAAAATCATACAATTGCTAAAGGCTGACATTACTTTTTTCAGGAATTTATACAGATAGAACTCAGTCTGAATCCGTGTCTTTTGTGCACATCATAATTAGAATTTATTCAATTAAATTTGTCATTTACTATAGCTATTGTCTGCTTCCATTGTCCATAAAGTCTCTCGTCCATAGTATTTGCTGTTTCATAAATGTTCTCCTGTTTGTTAATAGATGTAGGGCAGAGATTTAAAGGGGTACTCCAGCGGTTTAGTATTACATTAATGTCATACAGTTAAGATCTTGAGATATTCTGACTTCTATGGGTCCAGCACCAAAACCCTCCCAGCAAGCAAGACCACTCCCTGACCCTGATGACATGACAGGGGTTTTCTAGACATGAGAAAGTTTGCTCCAGAGTCACTTGGTTTGTTCTTTGTGCTGATGTTGACAGACCTCTGGTCTAATGCTAATGCTAGTCTGGGTGGTCAAAATAATTGATCCAGCCCTGATATGTTTTATGCTCTACATCATGAGTGACTTCTGTGACCTGTTGAGGTGTAGTTTCTAACCTGTGACCAGTGATCCAGTAATGGCTTCCTGTCACAAACACAGCCAGCAGTGTTAGTAAAGTGGACGCTGAATCCCAATACTTCAGTGTGTTGTAGTTGATTGGTGCCTTTGGGAATTCTATAGTGGAGGATGTATCGATAAAATGTATACACTGTATACACTATTTCTTCAGCATCATTTTTCAAAACAACAGTACATAGAAATACATAGTGTTTGTTCGTGTGATCTGGAATAGTCACATAGCAACCCTCATTTATTTTCAAGATCTGGACTAATTGTTGTCCCAAAATTCTGGCTCACAATCAAACAAGAGGGAAATACTTGGCAATGTTTGGAAGGATTGGATAGCATTTACAAGCAGTGTTTTACACTGAGGATGGAAATGTTTAAAGTTAAGCTTTCAGGCGCAATGGATGACATGTGAAATTGCTGGAAATATTCAAATCAGCAATTTCCCCTTCTTCTTTGGCCTCTTTGCTATTTCCTCCAGACATTGATCATCAATCTTTGATTGGAAATAATTTACGACACTCTGACAAAACAAAGGAGATGTACTCTGACCTCTGATGCATTAGAGTTATTTGGGAGAGCTGTGAGTTATTGTGTAATATAAAAATGTTGAGGTTTAGGGTGAGGTGAGATTCACTTCTGTATATTTATGGCAATCCGTCTTCCTGGAAAGGCTTTAGAGTTAAATAAAAAAAGAAAAGAAGAAAGCACTAAGGTGTAAAAAAAGAACTAAGAAATTGCTGTCACTGAAATGTCTTCTCACTTCTAACTTACCTGTTGAGATATTCCCAAAGTAGAACATCTGTTCATGAGGGGCCAAATCTAGGATGTGCAAAGCAAATGTCACTGACATTTTACGTTTTTTTTCTGCAAATTCAGTGAAAGCACAAAATGAACCCAAATCAGAGTAAGAGTAAGATGGCATCTACATCGACCAATCTAAAATGGCAAACGTCTGATAAAAACCTAATTGTATATGGTTCAAATAACAGACATGTCAATATATCAGTAAAATATAATCTTAAAAAAACAATGCAAGTGAATGAACTACTCTGCATTGTACCAGCAGAATGATGGCAGTGCTGTGAATGTGCCCCAAACCACCGTGGGTGGTGTGGGACTACGTGACGGGGATCCCCAGGAAGTCTTGTCAAGCTCTGCAACACAATTATCGCTCATCCATCTTTAATATCTCCTCCATCTTCTCAATCTCCGCCGACAGAGGGGTACTCGCCCTGCAATTACTATCACAGCTGGCGTTTAAATGGAAGAATTGGATCTTCTGCCCTCTGCAAAAAAGCATGTGGACCAAAACAAATGGAGAGAAACAACATAAATGTGTTGTGATCATTTATTGCACTCCATAGTTGTTAAGATGCCTCAATGGTGAATGAGAGCACTTGATTATACCATTTTCTGAAAACACGTGCAGATTGTTTTCTCATAAATAGTTTAACTTATTTTGTTTCGAGCACACATTTACCTCACCTCCCTTTTCAGGGCTCCTCTCAGTGATTTCCTATATTTCCCAGAATGCAAAGCCCAGAGAATGTGTATGAATTTTTGGAACTCTCAGATTACAGACATGCCAGTGGCCAGACCTCAGAGCATCAAAAGGGCAAAATCAAATCAACGGCGACTGGTGGACCATCCATAATATACAGACATGTGTTTTGTTATTAATAATGTTAGCTAATTTGTTGTAACTTAGTTTCCCCTGCTAAGAAATGAAGCCACTTTTTATGACTGAGTAAGTGAAAGGAAAAAAAAAACATGATCAGGCAGATAGTGAATGCTTGGCACAGTTGTACATGACACATCTGTTGATGGAGCAGCGCAATACGGAAATCATCAACAAGTGAATCTTCTCTGGACTATAAATTAAATCGTAAAATAGAAGCCTCTCTGTTGGGATCACTTTGACAGAGACGCATAAATTCCACTACTTCATGAGCGGGCATTTGCTGCTGGTGCAGAGACGAGGGCACGAACCCTCACTGCAGTCCCATCTGTGAACACATGTGAGTTGATTGCAACCCATGACCAAGCTGACAGAGGATCCTGGGTCTCTATGGAGCTCCTGCACCTCAGGACCAGTTCAGACCGGGCACGAACATGCATCTTAGAGTAGTACGGCATTTCAATTCAATTCAATTCAATTTTATTTATAGTGTCAAATCACAACAGAAGTCATCTCAGGACACTTAACACATTTAGCAGGACTAAAATACGCTCAAAATTCACACCTGGCATTAGAATGGGTCTCGACTCCAGTGACCACATGATGGGATCTCACTTCCCCGCTCTATATGCAAATAAACACAACCGTCAGGAGCTTTCATTAAGAAAATGATTACCTTTATGTTAACTGCATGCCACATTTACCCGAGCATGTGAGGCCAAATTGCCTCCAAAGTTACCATACGGTCTGTTGCTGACAAGCAATGTAGCATTTAAAATGTTTTTAAAACAAAAAACAAAAGAAAACGAGTCAGGCGCAGTGCTCACTCCACGTAAAACACACCGGGGCTTTGTTGCATCACTTCCAGCTAATTTCACAGAGAAAAATGAGGGCTTAAGAGACTTGCCTTGTCTTGTCTTGTCAATAATTAAATATGGTTATTTATCATCTTTCACACCTGTACTTGAGGCTGTCCAATATGCATTTTAATGCCATGACTCAACAGGGCTTCAGTTTGCCCCAAAGATACATTTGTATTATTGTTGTAGGGTATTTTATCTTATTTCTAGTCATATTCGAGGAGATTCCTCACAAGGCTCTGTTAACCTTCATGTTTCAAATCAATTTGTTTCTAACTCAGCACAGCAAAGATTAAACTTTTGTTATAAGCCTGTGAACCAGAATGTAAGATTGGTTAGTTGCTGCCCTATGGGAGTAAGACGTAAAACAGTTAGGCCTGTCAACTTGAACACCGTTGAAACAACTTCCATTAATTTAAAAGTGCCACTGGATAAGAGCCTAAAGGCATGAGTGCCCAAGACTCATCAAGTGAATTAAGAGGTGTATATAAAGACAGGGAGCTTTGGTTTAACAGCACTCTGAATTAACCGCATCGCAAAGTATTTTTTGCATGACTAAAAATAGACTGATTGGCCAAAGCTAATTGTCATTCACAGCAAACCTGTATCTTTCCTTGGCAAAGAAGCCCAGAAGGGTGGAAACTGTTGAATGCACTTGGCATGTCATCATTTGTCACTGCATGCCGTTTCTCTGCCTCATGGGAGCAAAGAACGAGCCTCCTATGGAGAATATGTTGAGGTGAAGACATAGGAACCCACCTTCACTGAACATTAGATGGTGACCTAAACATCAGGAGAACAGCATTAACCACTCAGGCTGCACTTAAGTATTCCGCATTTAATTAAAGCTATTAAAATGGTGTGCTCTTTAAACTGGGCAATCTCATCAAGGCTCATGTAGATAAATGTCAGATGACGCATTAAAAAGGTGGGATACCTTTAGCAGTTTGGTTCAGATCTTCTTGTAATAATAATAATAATAATTATAGAATAATTTGTACTGCAGAAATGTATTTATACCTGTGAATGTATGCATAAATGTGTATATTTGTTTCTATTATTCCGTTTCTAAAAATATAACACTTATAATAACCATGAT
The DNA here is from genome assembly GCF_963514095.1 of Eutrigla gurnardus. Taxonomy (NCBI): domain Eukaryota; kingdom Metazoa; phylum Chordata; class Actinopteri; order Perciformes; family Triglidae; genus Eutrigla; species Eutrigla gurnardus. Next base: position 10,560,494 of record NC_139922.1, on the reverse strand, counting down.
GCCAATTTCAGGAGAAACAATTTTCTTTTCCATTTTCATCCGTTAATATGTCAATTCATAGATCTGCAGGAAAACAAAAACCAAAGCAAAAGAATGATTCACGCTGTGGTGCCAAACGTAATTATCTAGAGTAGAGTCAGATTGTTGATTTAAAAATTATGTGAATCATATGGGATGGCATGTGTCCTTGTGTGGACAGTGGGGGGAGTCTGCTGATTGTCTTAACTGTGATGTTATTTATGTATCTCGTTTATATGCATGTATGTTCCTGAACCATCGGACTAATAAGTGCTTTCTTTTTATTACTTATTTTTATTTCAGTAAGATATGGGTCTCTTGCAAATTGAACTGCATGAATAGCCATTCAATTTTTAGTGCTGTCTAAATGTATAGCAATAATTATTATATCCTATATTTGAATGTATCCCACAATCTGTCTTGAAAATTAGTGTACAACTGATGGATGAGAGTAGAGAGAGAAGTGCGATTAAAATAAATGTATGAGTTGTGGTGATAAAAAAAAGGTCACAACATACATTATATTTATTTATTAATTTGGGATAATGAGCTTAATATTATACTTAATACCCCCACGTTGACATGAGCCACGTATCCTAGACATAAACATTACAGCATATGGGGAACTTAAAAAATTACAACAAATTTGCTTACAATATGTATTTATTACAAAAATATGTCTACATTAATAATGGATGGTCCACCAGCTGCTGTTAATCCTGCACGTTTTAATTAGAGAGACGTAAATAATGCTTTAAACTTGCATTCTCTCTACTGGCCATCAGGGTTTTAACTCCTCATGGAAGTCTGTGAGAAAATGACACTACTTTGTATTATCTCTGTAAACATTTTTAACATGAGTTTATGGCCTTAACCACTAGTTTTCAATACAGCATGATGTCCATTTAAAAAATGATGTCCCCGTTTAGAATGAAATAGACAGAAAGCAAGGTATGCTTTAGGATGGGCTAGCTTGTGATTGACAGGTTGCTACCAATGTTACCACGCCACCAATGCAATTCGCCAAGATGACTTCAACACTAAGGTTTACGTTGAATTATGAAGCTTCACACCAGAAGCCAGATGGAGCCAGATTCAGTAAGGTTGCCCTCAGGGTGATGCTCTGCGACTTCCACAATTCAAATATGGTCACTCCCAATCACTGGTTGCAAAACTGTCAAGATGGCAACTGCCAAAAGGCCAAACTCAAGCCTTCACAAAAAAAAAAATGGGTGATGTCAAGATGACTTTGTCCACTTCTTATGTACAGTCTATGTATTGATCTCCCCCTGTAGCGGGAGGGAGTAGTGAATGATTTGAAACACAACGCTAATAATGAAAAGCATTTTCTTCTTTTGTGCCGGTTATCTATTTTGCACAATGTGAAGAGAGTGCAGAGAGAATACTAACACAACTCCAGCAGCAGCATCCTCTTAACTCACCTTGGCTTGATACCACACAGGGGATTTACAGTACTGAGGTCATATTCCGAGGCTGGACACGTTGCCATTTTTTATTTATTTATTCATATTTTTAGGCCAATCGTTTCACACAGAGCGGACTCGTGCAAAGTTATTCCAGAGGGATTCATTCTTATAAATAAAAGATCACCATGAAACAAACAAAAAAAAACCAGAGCATAACTAGAGAGTGTCTCCAACATATCATGGTATCTACTGTGGAGAGGAATACCCAAGACACCAGACTATGGACAACTCAGTCCCATTGTATGTAGCGCATCACTGTAACATTGTAAATGTGGACGGTTTCAACAAATTCGCCAGATGCAAGCTACAGTTTGCAACATGACATCAGATCATTTCTTCTCACTCATTTTGGCACCTTTTATTAATCAAAACACCATACTTGTGATCAGCCCTGTCAGACATGCAAATATGTCTGTAATATTGAAATGTGATGATACCATTGGTTGCAATCTTTGTGTAAGCAAAGACAAAGCCATCCTTGTAATTTAGCAGTCAGTAATTTGGTCGGAATATGTTTTAAACCATGTAAAACTCTATTTCATTTTGATGGAGACTAAATGAGGGCTGCACGGTGGTGTAGTGGGTAGCACTGTTGCCTCACAGCGAGAGGATCCCGGGTTCGATTCCCGGGTCGGCCTGGGTTCCTTCTGTGTGGAGTTTGCATGTTCTCCCCATGTAAGCGTGGGTTCTCTCCGGGTTCTCCGGCTTCCTCCCACAGTTAATTGATGACTCTAAATTGCCCGTAGGTGTGAATGTGAGAGTGAATGGTTGTTTGTCTCTACATGTTGGCCCTGCGATGGACTGGCGACCTGTCCAGGGTGTACCCTGCCTTCGCCCAATGACAGCTGGGATCGGCTCCAGCCCCCCCGTGACCCTAAATACAGGATAAGCGGTAGACAATGGATGGATGGAGACTAAATGAACTATAAAGTGGACTGAAGTTGAGAAGTCTCCTTGATGAATACAGCATATGTTTGGAGCAGAATGTGTCACATCTGCAGCCTTTGTTAATTTTGCCCAGATTCCTTAGAAAGGCATGAATGAGTTGGTGGAATCCAGCCAGGACAAGGCTATGACACTCGAGTGTGTCCATTAGGAATGGATATAAATACTTCTGCTGGAAGACTAGGATAGACAGCACATTGTAGTACTGAGCCATTATCTTTAACTGCAACCTTGCCCTTGTGTGAGTGTGGTCAGGAACCATTGTTAAAGCGACAGTGTGTTGGATGACTCACTCCTCTCTGTCAAACACAGCGCCGAAATTGAGCCGCCGAGTATAAAACCATGGCAACACAGTTTTCTTAGGTCTTATTTGCTGAGTGAGCAAGTTATGGACGCGTGGAGGTAGTGTCGAGCTTGTTACAACCTCGTGCTCGTGGGACCATTGTGCACACGAAGCAGATTGCGATGTTCAGATGTTCCCTCACAAGGATGTTCTTCAGCCCGTGGATACTGTTCTCTGCACTTGTATCACATACACATACACAGGTTTTTATGGGTACGGATTTTGAGAAGGAAGTTCCAAGTTCTTTATTATCATATTTGCAAGCAGTTGGTTCTTAATTTTCAGGCTCCCTTCAACAATGCTCATCAAATATACATAGACAGACTAATGAGACACCATAGCATCCGACCAGCTGTTATGAAGTGAGAACTTGCACAATGATGGGTAAGGGACCAGCAACAATTAAATGATGCTGATGCTCTTTCTGGCTAACTCCAATATATATATATATATATATATATATATATATATATATATATATATATATATATATATATATATATATATATAGTGGTGGTGTGTGCATGGGTCCCTAGATGTGATGCCAAGTTCCTTAGATTAGCTTTTATGTCAGAAACTTTATTAGAAACTGCTTACATTTCCCAGATGCCTTTGGACATCTCCCAGAGAATATGTATCAGCTTGTGTCTAGCAATTTGCTGTATCTGTGGAAAAGACAAATCGAGAGCAGCTTCAGTGGACCAAAAGTGAGAGCTGCAACATGCACCCAGAACAAGTCTTGTGGCTGCACTGCATTCTGGTCTACTAAAGCTGTTGGTGGAGTGACTGCCCTCCTGGCAGCTTGGGGCAATATCTGGCGAGATATGATGACGAGAGGCGAGGTGGAGCACACCTGTTAAATAGATGGAAAAACATTTTGTGTCACTTTAAATACACATCACATCAGACACACCAAGGTTGATGGTGTCGTTAATGGTTGACGAGTTAACGATGGCACAGAGACAAAAGGACACCTGCTGCCTCTGGCTCTGAATGTTAAGTGTATTCATGGTGTTTGCTCTTTGCAACTGTATTCTAAATATTGAATGATTTAAGACTATTTGTGGAATTTGCTCGCTCAGTGTCAGAATATGACTAAAAGTCTGCAGTTCTGTTTTAGATTTGACAGAGACATCGCCATGGCTACTGCAATTACATATTTCAGAGGCAATCAATATAATGTGAGACCAGGGATGTCCAGGAGTTGGATGCATTGTCACATCCCCATCTGCAAGCCCCCAGATTCAGATGAGAGAAAATATTTAAACAGGAAGCAGTTCCACAGCGTCGGCGTACAGGGAACATCTAGAGAGAACCTGAGAGGTGTGAACCTTCGTTGGCCTTCTAATTCTATTATGATTCACCTCTCAACAATTCTTGATGCATCTTAATGCATCTTAATGCTTCTCAATGTATCACATCCTCCATTTTCTATACTTCCATAGATACTTAAAAGCACTCAGATACAATCTGAACTCCCTCTTTATAGTGAAGGTGCTTTAAAAAATCCAGAGTTATTTTTAACAGCAGTATCTGTGTGATCCACCTCAGTATATAAACATGACAAACAGAACATAAAACCTCCTGAACCACATTACAAGTGTGCTGTAATCCAACAACAATACCATTTCACAAAGCAGCGCCAGGACCTGGATGCCTGTGGCCTTTTATACTTTATTTAGTTAGTTCCCTCCTTACTCATCTACTCTACATCACAGGATTAACAGCACCATGGTTGAATTCCAGCCTGCATTAATTTGTTCATGTTGACATTTTTTATACATGTCTCTTGAAATTAGCTTCCCCCCACAAGTCATATTTCATATATTATGATGGTATATGTCGGACCTTTCAAAAAATATTTTTAGGGCCACTTAATTCCGTGTGTCGTCTTCAGGAATTAATCTGGCTGTGCACTCTGTTTTTATTATTATTATTATTTGAATATGTTTTAGTCCGTTTTTCATGTCCTTTTAATTTGCATTATGAAAAAAACGCATCATGAAATCACATGCTGTTGTTTAAATTTTAATTACAGCAGGGTATTTTTTTATTATTCAGGGTCCCATATCAACATTAAAGAAGGGCAATCATCCTCAATTTGTGAAGTCTGCACCGGCAGTTGCACCGCCTGAGACACCTTTTCTAAGAGGACATATTCTACTCCTATTCTGGTGCATACATGGTTACTACTGGGACATGTGTACATGCTTTAAGCTAACACTTTAAAGGGAAAAGGCAGAAAAGCCTAAAACATATTGCTCTTTCTGTGAATATGAATTTTCACTTCCTGAGGACGAGCACAAAAAACCTTATTTCAGTTTGTCTGAAACCGTTAATAGATTTTAGCACGGAACAAAAGGTGAAGGACAAAACAGCTTCATGAATGTGCAGCGGTTTCAATGAAAACACTCTTTTATAACAAGTGGACTCTCTGCCTTGTCCCTAAATGCAGCTATGTGTCTTCAGCCTGCTTATTGAAAATGATTGCCACAGATTCTTTCACCAACCATATGTTGTTAGAATCTGGCTGTCTGCCCTTCCTCTCCCTCTGTTGTCTGGTGTTTTTTCCCCTTCCTTGTGACTCTTGTCTGTTCTCCCCTGGCTGTCTGGTTGTAAATCACCAGGGCGTGACCTCCCAGTGTCCTCCTTCCACCTGTGGCTCTGGAGCTCCCACCTGCTACCCTGCTTCTTTGAAGCAAGGTGACTATTTTGTTTTGTTTTAGATATGAAAAGTTTTACCTCAGTTTGCTTTCAAACACACACACACACACACACACACACACACACACACACACACACACACGCGCACACACACACACACACACACACACACTAATAGAAGTGGCTGAGGTGAACTTCTATAAAGGTTGGCTGAGATGGATGGTACCCAAGGAGGGACACATGATTGAAGGAAAAAAGAATGGGAAGCAAGAAGAGGGAAAGGAAGTTAGGACAGAAAAGAGTAACCGCAGGACATCCTCATTACATTTGTACACATCTTTCTATGGATTTTGCGTCTATGTAGCTTTAGTTGATGTTGTGAAAGCTGTCTATACAAGAGTTAGAGTCAAGACATATTGATTTCTAAATGGCTTACCAGTTTGTAATCAGTGTTCAAGGCCTCACTGTTGGACAAAAAATATTTAGACTATTCACTTCGATGGATTGCAGCTTGTATGCTCTTAATGCAGGGGAAGACAAATGGTAGCAGCAACAATGGAAACATAGAGAAGTGCCACCAATGCTTTACCCTGCAGAACATCCAGCGCAGCTCCAAGGATGCCATTTGTCTGAGATGGGGAACAGGGAGAGAGACACTGACCAGTGCTGTGGCTGAAAAGTCTCTTTTGCTTAGGAAGGTTCCTAACTGAGGTTCTCGACATGCTGAGGAAAGGTGCTTCAGTGTTCCTTTCATATCTCCTTTACCAAAGAAACGGATTAATACCGCCCCATGATTCCCTCCTGCAACTTCTGAACAGGACCTATTATTCTCCTTTTCTGGTAAGCTACTGAGGGTGTGCCAAACTGGCAGCTGCAGATATTATACCAATTTACGACTTAGTGACATCACCACTGTAAGGAAAACGAGACCAGATTTCAATTGAGTTATTTCAAGCAGTTCAGGAGCAGAGTTTCTGTGGAGGAGAGTAATTCCCTTTGGGCATGAACTTTGACACTCTGGAGACATTTTACATTCACAAGAAAAAACTATACAACACATTCAAAGAAAGAGAAAACACATAGGGTGTGTTAAACATGAGTGAAAAACAAAACTAAAATAAATCAAATGAAAAGTTAATATGGAAAACTGCCAAAAAAAATGAATTATCATCTAGACAACATTGATAAACAACATAAATAAATATTAGTCCAAAAAGGAGGAAAGGAGGGAAAATAGATCTGATCACTTCTCCATAACTCAAACAACTAACTAACATAATATTTCATATAAACACTGTGTGATTGGCAGCCTATATTCCTTTTTTAATTACAATTCCAACCTTGGTAATGAAGTTATATTTTTCAAAGGGAAGATTGTCCTTTTAGTAGTGCTGTGGCGGGGAGTTAAATCGGTAATAAATAATTAACAAGTAAGAAAGAAAAAAGTAACTGTTTAATGGTTGAATTCACAATATTGCACATAAGAAATATAGTACCTGGGATAGACCTGGTACTCTGGCCAACACCTTGCACAGTACCCTGGAGAGAGTTGATGAAACAAATGAGTGGAAGAGGCTGCGGCATGTGGAGATGACTTCAGTAGTCTGCCCAGTGGAGGATGGCTGCACAGGCTCTATTGCACCATCCACCACCAGGTTACTCAAAGAGCTAATACACAGACAAGCCCTGCACCAGAGCATAAAAGAAACGATGTGAGGGACACACCCAGGTTTGATCAGTGGTGGACCTGCCTTAGCAGAGTGTCGTGTGATTGAAAGGCCAAAACACCCTGATGATGCTGAGGTACACAACTGATGATGTGTCCCTAATACTTGCTGGTGGTTGCCAACTTATCATCAAGAGTACAAGATGTTTCAAATGATGATGAGGCTGCTTTGCCAAACTTTCAACAGCGTTTCAACTATTGAATAAAGTGAATAAGGAAACTGCAGACAACAAGCCCTCCGGCTGTTGACACCCAAAAAGCTCAGCAGCACAAATGACTTCCTTGTCAATCTCTGAGGAGCCTTGCTGCCTGGAGTCAGACAGCCTCGACTTCCTCCTCCATTATTACGCAGAAAATGAGATGGGCTTCATTATGCTTATTGTTGCTCCAGCCGGTGGCCACCTACTTGAGCTACATGTCTGATAATAAGAGCACTGCTGAATATTGTTGTGGTTGATGTTACAGTGGAGCAGGAGGTGAGGTTGTGATGGGATGTAACATTATCATTACACTAAGGTGCCCTGGCTGTCATCATATCAGTTTTAGCACATGATCATCATTGCCAAAACAATTCACGATAACGATATTGTCATGATAGCTAAAGAAAATGCCAGTCAAATTTCTTTGTTTTGTCTCTTGTGAAGAAATAATTATACTCACAATATGAGTGTTGGAAGTTGGAGGGAGAGTCTGTAACCATAAAAATTAAATAGCACTGGGTTATTTACATGATATTATCAGGTGTATTATTAATATGATATCACATTTTATTTTTAATGTCATGGCTATCATCAATAGCGGTGCAACACCGGTGAAACTCCAATTGCTAACCCAATACCATACCGTGATTGCACTACATGACAACGCAGTATTAAAGTTATGAAGCTTAATATGAACAAAAACTACTTGAACCATAACTGTTACGATCAAAATACAATGTTCAAATACAATTGTATTTGATTGTTGATTTGATTAATTTCTCACCGGAAAACACCAAGATAGAACTATACAAATCACATTAAAGCTGCAGTCGGCAAGTCAGATTTTGAATGTTTATAACTCTCACACTCCTCCCCCACGACCACCGCTCCCTCCCCTCGACTTCCCTCCCCTCGACTTCGTGCCCATAATTGCGGGTGCACCAGATATCTGTGAACGCGCCCGTCACTTCAGCGTCTATCAAGGGGATGGATTATACAGAATAAAGTCAATGGTTACTAAGGAACCTACCTGTCCAGAAGAAATGTAGCAACCTCTGCATCAAGCTTGAAGCCTTTGAAATCCTTTAAACCACGCCACCTTTGAAACCCGGATCCGATGTTGACTCTCGTTTTATCACAGGCACGGTCACATTCTTTCTTTTTTCCTTCTTTTCTACAGTTGTTTTCTTTTTCTTGGTTGTTTTGGACCTCCTAGCTCTGGTTTTTAACCGAGGAATTGGAAGCTTGCTAGTGTTGCTACTTCTCTCCGCCATCACGCTACAAACAATTCAACGCAATGCATGTGCCTGTGATATTGTAACGAGCCTGAGGGGGGAGGGGCTCTGCGGCGTGTGCACGAACACAGCGTGCTGAGTGGACAGGATGATACGGGCGCTGTCGATCTTTGCAAAACAAACAACAGGCTCTACGTGCACGTAGAGGCGCGTTTTATTTTTCTAAAACCGGATGATTTATGTTGTTCTATCGGAGCGTAGTGTCTGCTTCAGTGAATATGACCAAACAAATGTTGCCGACTGGGACTTTCAGGATGGCTCTGTTCTTTTCAAGTATCCCAGTAAAGCTTCAGTTCTACTCCTCAAACGGGAGTGTAAACGGACAGCTGCGGTCTCCACGGACACGTAGTTCTGTTTAAACTGTCTGCTTGTTCCACACATGCAGTAAATCTCCACTGGCCGTGCAGACTTTTGTCGATAAGGGGGCATCTACACAGAGCTTGAACATAAAACAAAAGTTACACTGATAAACTGAACAGCCGGTCCTTTGGCCAAATACTTTGTAATGCTTAGCTATGCTTCTAGTAGTTTAATGTACCATACACTGCTATTAACTTATCCCTAATTCAGATTTCCTAAATACAGAAAAGTATTGAGGGCCCTACTAGTTACCCACTCACATAAATTATTTGAAATCAATGATCATTTTCATTCCTCCAGCCCACTACGTCATATGGCAACGAGTGGCAGCTCACTTCACAATGGATTGTGGTATAGTTTAAATATTGTAGTAAGCATTGATGTTCACTTGATATTACAGTGATTGCCAGGAAGTGCCTATAACATGTATATCACACATTTTAATGAGAATTTGGACACTTTAGAAGTATAATGGCTGACCATGTAATGCCCCCCTAGAACACAGGACTAGTCTAATCTCATCCACAAACAAGTATGACACAGTCCAGGTAGCGCAGCTTTCTCAGGAGCAGTTTATAATCATAATTACATGTGCAACCAGCACACTACAAAAGATTAGTTCAAGGAGCTGATTCTGCCCTGATAGCCCAAATCTGCACTCACAATTGACTACTTTACTGTACACTCCAGTAGAAGCTATTTCCTGTTCTCTAAAATAATAAACAATAAAAATAATATCCCGCCACACAAGGGCTGAGCATCAACACGATCACAGTGCACGTCTGACAGCAGCTTATTCCTAGAGGACGGGGGCGGCTCAGGAGGTCGAGCAGGTCGTCCACTAATCGGAAGATCGGCAATTCAATTCCCTGCCCCTCCGGTCCTTGGGCAACATATTGAAGGCCGTGCCATCGGCGTGTGAATGAATGAGGAATGATGAAGCGTAAAGCCCTTTCAGTGGTCACCAGAAATACGCTATATAAATGCAAGTCCGTTTGCCATAGAGAGGTCAGAACAACAGAGTCGCTAGCGTGGTGAAATGCTATCTGTATTAACAATGTCATTGATGGATCACCATCTGGAGCGAAACCACACATGGCTTGCTGGGAAACACAGCTGGATGTGCAAAGACGATCCAGAGGCCAACAGTCATAGATGTCAGTGAGGCACCTTGTCTGCTGTCGAGTTGACTCGTGATGGATGATGGAGGCATCCTGCAACACACCAAGGATGTTCAGGAACCCGGCGTCACCGTGTGGGGCTGCTCGCTCCGGCCGAGACGAATGGCTCTTAATATGCAATGGAGGTTTCCCCTAATTCACTTGACATTTTAGAGACGTCTCGTTAATTCCACCCCATCTCCTATGAATTACATTCATATGCAGTCCTGCAGTACCAATTTACGCTTGGCAGAAAAGCTTGGTGCAAATGCAGGTAGCAGTGTGATTATTCATATGGTGAAGCTTAAAGTAGGGATATCTCGGTATGAATAATGATATGAAAATAAATGTTCAAACGGAGTGTAATCCTCACATTTAGACTGCAATTGTGATAATATGATCTATTTATCTGTAGAAGCTTCTCACTTTCTATGCTCCTTGATAATCTATGACATTGTCATACTCCCATAATATTCCCATAGGGCATCAGACCTTGTTGCAGAGCACCGACTCTCTTGGACATTAAAGAGGTAAAAAGCTGAATATGTTGCCATTCACACACCATTAAATAACTACATAACAGCTATTGGGTTGACAAGACATGTATAGTATTAATATAGTATTAATGTATAATAATGCATGCAACACTGATGTACATATTGGAAGATGCATCTGATGCACAATCCAAACTCTCACTGGGTTGTTTCCATGGGAACGTGGTGTTTCCTAACAGTCTCAAAGTAGTCAATGTTGGCAGCTTTATTGTTGTTAATGATGAAGCAATTTGTACGAGCTGGCTTTGCTTGATGATTATATTCATCACCACGACAGACATTCTGATTAGGAAATCAAAGTACAGAAAAAGGGAAAGTTAAAAATCTCAAAATTAAATATTAATTACAAGTAAAGGTTTATCGTGGAAATTTCAATGCATTTTTAAACTTCTTAATTATTAAAAGGCATCCCCAATGTAGTTTAAATGTGCCAAATAGAGTCAAATGAAGAACAAAATAACAATTGAATTTCCAACCCTCTAAAAACGTGACCGTGAGCCCCTGCACCGGTTCCCAGAGGAGCCTCCTCACCTGTTTCTGCTGATATGTTGCCGACACGCCGGGGACTTCACACCACACTCCCCCACATACAACACTGTCCTCTATACACATCCTCCAGATATATCACATTCTGCCACCATATCATTGAGATGATGCATGGAGCAACTCTCTATCATTGCTATTCACTGTGTGGACATCATGGATGTTGATTTATGGCCATGTTGTTGGCTGATATTAACTTGTGTTGTATTATAATGCAATAAAAGCTAATATTAGCTTTTATTGCATTATAAAACAATAATTGAACATGAGAGAAACGTATGTTTTGAAATGTGTATTTTTCCACAGACAATCCTTTTGTGAAAAGTAGGGACCTGTGTAAACTGTGTCCCATCATTATCATTGTTGTAGCTTTTACTGAAGTATCAACTCAACTGAGTATTGCCTACATCTCTTTTGGTTAATAAACAGAAGGAAGCAGAGCAGCAGCTGTGATTCAAAGCCTTGCAGAAACTAGATAATATCAAGTGGACCTGACTGGAGCACTGATATAATTTCTATCTTTTGAAGCCAAACAATTACTTTTTAAATGGGCCTTTTTATGCTGAAATCCAGGATCATGTTGCACATCAGGTTCTGTGGCTAATTAGATCCAGTTTTGATGTTGAGACTGTAGATTGCGTATAGACACAGAGGTGGACATCGAGACGCTGAGTGAACCAGCTGGATGGGTCCATCACTCTAAGAATTAAAGGCAAATCCACATTGTAGTGGGCAGCCCTCTACCAAGGCGGCTGGACAGCCTACCTTCAGGATGACAACAGTAGCGGCACGTTTACAGTTGCCTCTTATTTCACATTTAAAATGATGCCATGCCCCAACTATTCATACTCAGCCTTCAGGAAGAGGGAGAGAGTTAGATAGGTATTTATCTATAATGCTGATTTTTTTTTTAATGAATGAGAAAATCAATAAACAATGCAATGTCAGTGAATTAGTCTGTCAAATATTATAGCTTTCTCGTTTACACATGGTGTCCCCCTGTGTGCAGTTCGACAGAAATTTAAAGCACATACATGCCCTTGCATGGAAAACACAGAGTCAGCAGTGGCTGCAGAGGATTAGGGCTTGTATCTTTTGTGTATAGTAATTAAACTATAATTAAATTTTGCTGCACCCTCAGCGTACAAAGAGATTTTTACTGTATTAGCTTAAACCTCAGGTGGTTGACGAGCTCATCAAGTCCAATATGGATATTGAATAATCTTAACAAAACCACCAGACCACACAACACCATCATCAATAATGCTGGTTCATATGACGTGTTTGTAATTGTTGAAGCCTATGGCATACGCCTCCAGTAGATGTGCTCCACTGATTAGCTCTGTTTTTATTGTGGATATCTAATTTGGTTTTGGTTTTGAATTGCAATTAAGTCATTCATTTGCATGGATGCTGTATATATAATAGATATAATGAGGTCTGTTGTATTTGTCATTGAAAAGAGTTACTGTAAGGCCATTTTTAATCGACCTCCTAGTAACCTCTTAAACAAATGTATTTAGAGAAAAATGGCAACAACAAAAAGGCTTCTCTTTCAGCCAGTGTCTGTGTATTTCAGATGGTTTGAGTCTGACAATGTAACAATGAAGATTTACTTAGAATTGAATGTCAGAATATGGAGAAGAAGACATAGTCATCGTGACGTCACCCGTCTGCAGTTTCACAGTTTTGAAGCCATAAGTTCAGCATTTTGGCAGTGGCCATCTTGGAATTTTTGCAACCAGTGAACAGAAGTGACTATTTGTCTAGTGTTAAAGTAATCCTAGGAGCTAATTGCATTGATGGAATGGTATTGACGGTAGCAACGCTGTCAATCATAAGGTAGCCCCGCCCTAAAGCATACACTTCTTTATGGTCTATTTGACTCTAAATGGAGCATAATTTATTAAATGAACGTCATATATCGAAGAAGACTTGAAACTAGAGATTGAAACTTTTACAAGTAGGGTAATTTTGCTCAGACTTCCATGCAATCAGACATATTTTTGCAACCTGATGGCCAGCAGAGAGAATGCAAGTTAAGGCACTTCAGCATTGGCTTGACTTTTCAGAACCGGAGGTTTTGGCCTGGTTCTAACCCATATTTCTTCAAACTGCCTTCAGCAGGGAGAGAAAGGAAAGGAAAATGTGTGGGGGCGATGCAGTGCGGATTGGAAGCTGAAAGACATCCTTTCTTTTCAGTATGACGAACCTTCCTTCTGTCAGACATGTTTGAATATGTTCATAGAGAATAACTAACTGTGTTGAATGGAAGGGCAAGGCCATTTAATGCTTTGGAAGAACTGTATATTTTCAGGAGTTTATTACTTGTTGCCATAGGAAAACGAATGATTCTCTACACAAAACAAGCCAATTGAGAATGGATCATATGTATCGGAAATCAGATGTTGTTCCCTGTTACTAAAACAATATTAGGAAACTAGGTGGAATCAGCAAACTGGTGTTCCTTCTAATTTTCAAAATGAACATGTTGATTTAAACATTGCAGTAGAGCTACCATTATAAATGAAAAACATGTCCCGCTGTATTTACAATGAATCTTCTGGTTGGTTGACCTCCCTGGTTGCATGTGAAATTAAATAAGTAGGAAAGTAGACAAACATCCAAAAAATAAAATAAAATGTACAGTGCAAAGATAAATAGGATCTCCCTTTAACCTTGACCAAAACCAAGGCTTTTACATATTTTAAACCTCAGTTATGTTTCTTTATAAAAAGAAAAAAGGTCAGAGTGGCATGAAAAGTTGAGATGTGCTGTGAAAATACCGAAGGCAGCTTTGAAAATAGATAATACTTTACCTCAAGATGATTCATTTCTGGGTTTTATTCTATTTATCCATCATTGTTTGGCAACGGATGTTTGTGACATACATGAACACCATTGTAAGGTAGCAGAAATGGGTTTGTTAGATCATGTGTCTGATCAATAGACACAGAAATGTGAGACTATTATGGTCGGACATATCATTTGGTTCAATGATGTTTGTTCCTATTGATTTTTACTTTAATCAAAAATAATATTGATCTCAAACAGCACTGATACCAACATCTGACATCGGCCAGTTTGAAAGGACACCCTTGAACAGTCATATTGTCTTAATTTGAAAAAAGGAAATCCATGCTGTCTTTCAAGAAATAACGAAGATGCATTCATGTTTCAATGAAATCAGCAGAGATGGGGACATTGTGTGTGTTTGTATGTGGCTAACAGATGGTGTCCATCCTCACAGATGCTGCAGGTGCCCCATCTTTGTTGGTGCCTGTTCGCTGGCCGCCTCAGCTCGTCCCCTTGGGCGGTTGCAGGTGGGTTCAAGGTTGGCAAACCAGTATGTCAATATTTGTCTTTGCCCACAGCATTCAGGATGGCTGCAACATCCGTCCACCGCTTCAGGGTGCTGGTTCCATCCAATTTGACTCTATCCTAAAAGCAAAAGTTGAAAAAAGAAGCCCTATGTGGCAGCAAAGGCCACAACATGATAATTATTTAAGCCTGAAAGATCTTCATATCCCCGTAAGGCATTCACAGAGAAGTAAATGTGAACCACCTTCCTTTTCGAGATAATCCCGTAAAAGTTTTGTCTTTTTTTAAGAAGCGGTGGTAGCTGTGATAGACAGGTGATGTTGGCAACCCTGGTGTTTATGCATGCATGGGATGAATCCCTCCGTCTGTGTGGGGATGTTTTTGTGTGGATGTATGTTAGTGTGAGCGTAACAAAGAGAGCTGTATGAATCACTGAGGCAAAACATGCGCTGTTGAGCGCTAGCTGACCTGGTGATTTCAGATCCCGGGGCTGTTCCGTGGAGCTCTCCTCACCGAGGCTGGCTTCAGAGGGAACACTGATCCGTCAATACTCCAGACGCTTCACTGGATTTTGGGAGCTCATCAATAATGCTACTATTCTCACGCATGATTCAATCCCCTCATGGCTACTGATTAACATTAAATCTATAACACACCCTCCCACTATTCTTGTTGTCATACGTGTATGAATCCCTGCTAATAGGGCATCATTCTATCGACATAGGACCTTATCATTGCTAATGACCACAGAGTAGCATAGAGTACTGATGCGTTGAGTGCTAAGTGAGGGTTACTACTGGCCAAGATTTTAAAGTAAGTCGTCTTCTCATAATTGGAGCAATTCTTAGGATGGGCACAAAACTCCTTTCAATAAATTATTGATATAAAAATGGCAATCTGCATTACCAAAATCAAATAGTTTTATAATTTAAAAAGCCAAAGTTTCAATACTAGATTAAAACATTAAGGCTGAAGTCAACGACAAGAAACATGGTGTTCGGAAATAGTGGACAATTTCTTTAATTTTCCACAACCACAGTCTGACATTCACACCCACTTGGCCAGCTGTGTGAAGGTGAGAAAGGACTTTTCCCTTGACGCTCTTTTAAAAAAAAATCTTGATACAACTATTTCTCACTTTTTCTGTGAACAACCGAGTGAACACTACGTCATCCAGGAGGTCTGAAAATGTGCACTGTTATCCCCATATTTAAACGATATTGCCCAACCCTCCTCTCGAGGACAGCTGGGTTGTCATTGGAGTGTGACCATTCAGAATAACTATCAACAATTTAAATTTTCAGATGTGGTCAGACAACAATACGAGTAAGGAAGTGCATGCTACTGTTACCCTTGCCTCAATGTAATTTGGCTAAGTTGCCACTTAAACACTGTGATTCATCTGCTTCATTTGCTGAGTAATTTATTTTCCTGGATCCAAACGGCTAAGCAGATCCTGCTTCAGTGGTACCAGTCTACCTGAATCCTTTATCAGTTTTCAGATATAAAATGCCTTAAAATGCCATGTACAGACTGATGAAGCATCAGCATCATATTCCAGAACATAGTACATATATTTCTTG
The DNA here is from genome assembly GCF_963514095.1 of Eutrigla gurnardus. Classification (NCBI taxonomy): domain Eukaryota; kingdom Metazoa; phylum Chordata; class Actinopteri; order Perciformes; family Triglidae; genus Eutrigla; species Eutrigla gurnardus. The sequence continues at coordinate 10,544,295 of NC_139922.1, read as the reverse complement.
TGTGGGTACACTGTGTTTTATCCCCTCTCATCCATCATAACTCTGTCTCTCTCCTGCATGTTATCCCATCAGTGTTGCAGGCTTGTGAGACAATGACGAGCAGAAGTACGTTATCACAGTTATTAATCTACGTTTGGCAAGGTATCAACTAATTTCAAGCCCATAGGTCAAAGTCTATTTGGAATTTTGAGTCGTTGGTGTTTGAGTCGAAGTCCCAAGGATTTTTATAATTGAATTGGCAAGTCAAATGTGACTGAATAACCCTTTACAACTCAAAACTGAAATCTACAGCTACATAGTGCAACAACGAAACATTTCTATGCTTTTATGGCCGTGTTTTTAGATTAGATTTAGAAGTCCCACACATTTAAAGGAACAGTCATTTAGGGGGGATCTATTTACAGAAACGGAATATAACTATTTATTAATGTTTCACATTGTCTGCAGTGTATGAATAGTTACTCCTGTAGCCTACTGTTCAACAGGAGCCCAGAATGGAAAAAACAAACACTGGCCAAAGATTCGGCTATTCGCGGTTTCGGGTCGCCCATCATAGATCTCCTCCAAGAGAACATTTCCAACATTGGCTGAACCCGGTTGCGCCAAAAATGTATTGTGGAGGATCGATGGGTGGATCGTCTGGTGGACCCCATTAAAGATTGTATATGTGGAAGTTGGGACGTTGAGCCTCGGCACCCTAAATCTCATCCGATCCCCGTTCACGAGACCGGAATCCTCGAGGCTTGTTGCAGCTTCCACAAAAGAACATATTGAATTCTTTGCAAGATACTTATTGATGCATGGCAAGCTATGTATTGACCACACATACCTTTGGTCATTAATACATAAAATGAAATTAATTAATGATGCAGAGCAGGAAGGGCGGAGCCCTAGCACCCTCTATGGGCTGGCCACCACTGGGTGTGAAGCTGCTAACAAAGTTAGCTTCCATAATTCAGCTAAGTGTTGAAGAATTCTTAGTAGCTCATTGCACTGGTAGCAACGTATCGACGGTAAGGCCTCGGTAGGACGCCGTGGTAACGACCTGTCAGGTATCGATGCCCTAAAGCATTCCCTGCTTTATGGTCTATTAGACTCTCAGAGGACCATTATCGACTAAATTAAGATCATGCTGTATTGAAGAAGACTTGAAACTAGAGATTGAGACCATAAACTCACCTTTACATTGTTTAGTGAGGCAATACATTTGTCATATACTTCCGCATGTACATGCAATGAGAGTTCTGCATTGGCTTCAAATTTTCAGACTGTCCTCCTCGAGAAAACGACCACATAGGTCGTGTGTCAAGCACCGAATTACGACCATATGTTACGTTTCAAAATAGCGCGCCCTCTAGCGGTCAAGTAAATATCGACACTCCGGTGTCTCAGACGATCGCCCCCCGTCAATCATCGGCAGAGACCCCCCCCACACGTCGACCTAAACCTACCCCCCCCCCCCCTCCCCCCCCCACCCCCCCCGCGCGTGCGCGGACGATCGCCCCCCGTCAATCATCGGCAGAGACCCCCCCCCACACGTCGACCTAAACCTACCCCCCCCTCACCCCCCGCGCGTGCGCGGACGATTGCCCCTCGTCAATCATCGGCAGAGACCCCCTCCACACGTCGACCTAACCCTAACCTTAACCACTACTATCGTTGCGGAAGAATCTCCGCAATACGCTCCCAGAGGTCGTATATTTGAGGACGTGACACACGACCTATTTGGTCATATGAGTTGGAGGGCTTGTTGCAAATTTTAGAGCCAGAGGTTGCCGCCTGGTGGTGATTTAACCCTAGAAATGTTCCAAAATGTAAAATGTATCCACATAATAGTGGTACACAAAGTTGCACTGGAACTGCTATCGAATCCAAAGATTGCATAATTTATGCTTTTTTTTGGTTCCGGATTGTTAAACTTTGGAATATCGCAGCCACCCACCTCTGCTGCTTACAAACATGCTCCCAGAGAGTCAGCAAGTGTGTTTGGTGTGTGACCATGCGAAGCAGAGGTCAAAGGGCTTGCATGGGGATTACAACATCCTTTCCGATATCAGGACAAGTTGAATTATTAAGGTATTCTAAACTCACTTAAGGGCACAGGAGAGCACGGCCACTATTCGGAAGGTCAGTGGCCTGGTCTCTGGAGTCTGCATGTTGGCGCGTCCTTGGGCCATCATTGTGCATGTGAATGTTTATGGCACTTGATGAGCAGGTGGCACCTTGTATGGTCGCCTCATCCAACAGTGCGTGTTGTGTTGTAAAGCACCTTAAGTGGACTAGAAAAGAGCTGTATAAATAAAGTGGAAGAGCCCACAGATGGTCTTTCTCATCAGCCGAGGTGGTCATAGAAGGAGCTTATATGTGTCTATGTGTGGGTGTGAGATAAACTCATATATGTGCCAGCAAACCAGGCTGTAATTGGCCTATTTGTGCACCATGCCCTTTCCTGAAAGTGAAATTTCCTCTTCCAGTAACCCCCCTGCAGCTGCGTTGTCCCATTTATTAATTCCTGCTGGACTCTTGTCAGCAATCCAACTGAATATTCAACAATCGAATCTCTGATGGTAAGAGCGTACATCTGCGCTGCGGCAGCACACCGGTGAGAGAAATCTCTTCATCTGTCAAGTCACCGTTAGTCATCACCGGATCAAGAGAGCCGTGTCTTTGATTAGAAAAAAATCTATGTGTACACTGCGGGGGCTTTTCTCTGTGGGCTCATAGCGTATTTAAAAGAAGCATATCTGACACAGACATCTACAGCAGCAAAATATATCTCCGCCCGGACCTCTTTTGTTGCACTCTATCATGTAACACGGTCTTCCAAACCAGCTGCAAGTAAACACGACTCTTGAGTCAAGGTTTTTTCTTAAGTGTTTCCAGCTATTCTCTCACTTTGTGTCATCGAAACATGACAAGTGGGCACTGCCGGCGAAAAGTGAAGAAGAAAACAGTTGACGCACCTCAAGCAAGCGCAACTGTCTCAATAGATGGCCAGCTGTGACACTGAGCTCTGCTGACGTATAAGAGCTGTAAAGCAGACTGACGGGGAAGCACGAAGAAAGAGACATCTGATGACCCTGAGGGTCAGGGGTGTTTTAAAAGAGGAAGGAGGTAAAGGGAGAGGGGGACTCGAGATGATGTGCTCCTGGGAAACAGGGCAGAGAGGAAATTGAAGAGTATTCAGAGGTCCGATGAGTCATAGCCACGGGCTGCACACACACCTCACATATCTGGTCTGCAAACACACACACACTGCTCATGTATGTGTGTATATATATATATATATATATATATATATATATATATATATATATATATATATACCTTCGCCCAATGACAGCTGGGATCGGCTCCAGCCCCCCCGTGACCCTAAATACAGGATAAGCGGTAGAAAATGGATGGATGGATGGATGGATGGATATATATATATATATATATATATTCCCTCTTTCCGTTTCACAAACACACAGAAAAGTTCACTGTTTTTCACAAAAAAAACTGGCACAGAGGAAAATTAATAAGTGGGAGGGAAAGAGAGAAATGAGGTGTGTTTGACAGAGAGAGAGGGAGACAGAGAGAGAGAGAGAGAGAGCGAGAGAGAGAGATGAGGTGAGGAGGCGGAGGGATGAGAGGCGAGGGAGGGAGTAATGTAGACAGGGAGGTTGGAGAAGAGAGAGAGATAAGCCACACTTGGATTCCAGCGGAGTGAGCAGGGAGTTCCAAGTGTTGGATCAGAGAGACTAAACTACAGGTCTGTGGTCCTTTAGACGGGACAGAAGAGCAGGTGAAGAGACGGACAGATGGACACAGGAGGGACGCCAGGCCCGGGGCTGACACAGACCACCATGACCTCTCCATCTGGCTGTTTAACCTAATGACTGACCACCGGGATTGAGATCCGGCACAAGTTGGAGGGAGTTCGCTATGGATATATACAAATGTTTGAGTGTACTTTTCTTCACTCTTCCACCACAAGGTAAATCATTTCCCTTTCTGTATGTTGCAGTTGCTTCACCTCATTGTTTTTATCAACATAAGGGGGGGCTCAGAAAAAAAGGGGGGTATATTTTAAATATTTGCTTAAGGGAGGCTGGTCTATGTTTATTTGGAGAGCAGGTGTTTAAACTTTTACTCATCACATATTATATATATTTTTTTCGTTCATTTTGGGTTAGAATATAATTGCAATCAGCACCACAAAGTTGATGCCTGGGCCCAGATCTGTAATACATTTAACGATGAATCACTTCTTTATTCAAATGTGTGGCTGTTTTTCCTATATTGTCAATTTAGATTTGTTTATGATGTGAGTATATTATTTTGAGATATTGAAGGGAGGGTATTAGTTTTTTTATTCTAAGGGAAGAGTCCAAATATTTTTTTTTATTGAATAAAATCTAAAATTCAGCTCCCCTCCCCACCCTGATTATTTTTTCACAGTCCCTAATTGAGCTCCAGTCCCAGTATTGCATTAGAAAGGAAAGGATTTTTATTTTCTGAAAAGATGACAACCTTCAAGACACACTTTGTGGTTGTCAGTAGTTATTGAACAAGGAAGTGGAAGGTGCCTCCGTTGCTCAGTGACCTGGTAGCAAAGCTTTGTCTGAGCAGGCCTCACATGTATGGAAGGTAATATTTGCTGCTCGTGTATTATTAGCCAATGAGAGTACATTGATCAAATGAGGACAGAATTGGGTCTTGTATACATCTAGATAACCAAGCAGGACAAAACTGCGTGGCTTGTGCTTTGCAAAACAGAAAATAAATGAACATTAATAAAATTAGATTTGTTTTTTGTACCAGATTTTATTAACTTTACTGGATGATTTACATAATTTATTTTGTTCCATTTCGACTGTCTGCATGGATAAATATAAGAACAGATACCAACAATGAGAAGCATCCAGGGAAAGGGCACGATTTAAAGGAGAAGGAACTGAATATTCTCCCAAACACAGGAAAAAGAAAGTTGAGTAATCACATGACAGATGAACAGGTTCAGGTTTCTTGTTCTAAGTGTCTGGGAACACCACAGTCTGTACTGTTCTATTCACAGTGTCCTTCAAAGCTTTCATACAGATGTAAGCTCATTCAGCATTTCCTGCACACATTACTGCTCTAAATCCCCTCCACCTTATCTAGACCCAAGCAAGGCTGTTGTAGAATCAACTGGAGCATCCCAATTTACTTAATATCAGCTGCCTTCAACAGATATCGCTCTGGGTTGATGGGATGAAAACAAAAGTGGCTGTGTCGGTTCCTTCCGTCTGAAAACGCAAAGACATTTCAAGGTTGTTGAGCATCTTGATATGTCAAACACATTCAGGTGGAAATGGAAGTCAAGATATGGGTGGGTTGGGGGGGGGGGGGGGGGGGGGGGGCGCTATATCAATTTAATAAGATATTGATCTCAAGCCTTTACAAACTGAGGATGCCAGTTTTCAGGCAACTGAAGGACAGCCCATCAGTTTTGATTGAGTGAGCAGAAGAACCCAAGAGGAAGGCCGGCAGCAGGACAACACCTGTGTCCTTGTTCTAAGAATGCAGGTTACGACAGCATCTTTGTCCAAAAGACTGATAGATCCATAGATAGATACAATGCCCCCCACTTCAGGTATAATTTAATATTTTGTACAATACATTCAATGCAACGCTCCACACATGAGAAGGACATTGAAATATGCAGTAGTGCCAGGGATAATGATATATCAGTGAGGCCGGTGAAACAAAATCCCAGCCTATGATGAATTGCTGTGCCACTGAATTACCTGCACAGATGCACAATGTCCAGAATAGAGAAGCGCCTAATTAAATATGAAGAAAAATAATGTATTGGAATACAAAGGACATTGTGCTGTGCGATTCTCGGGACCATCCTCGGACCTTCATAATTGTTCTGAGACCTTGTTAGGTCATCCGGAGTGCGGAGGAGGGGGTGGGGGGGGGAGTTGCTCCAGAGCAGCCGTGGCAGAGAGCGAGAGGGGGGACGAGGGAGGGATGAGACGTCTCGGATCGCTCCATCAGCATGTCTGTCCAGAGACACAACGGATGTCCTCAGAATCAGATTCACGTTCCGCCTTTTCCTTCTCTCATAACTCACCAACCCCAACCCCCCCTTTCACTCTGATACAGTCTCGTGTAACCATACGCCACCTGTATAATAGAGGTCACCCTCTTTTTAGATTACACTCTGTACAGTGAATTATTCCCAGTGGCACAGATAAGTTATATCCATTATAGATGAATGTATTGTTGATGGTAGAAAATATATTAAGAATAAAAATAACTCATTGGAATTCATGGCTTCTATTTCAAATATTAATGTGCAAAAAAGAGAAACGATTCAAGGCCACTCTCATGTAAGAGCATCAAGGATAAACAGTATTAACTGAGGCATGTGCATTTATATGCAGTCGCACATTGTTTTAAATCCACATTAACTGACACATCGGGGCGTGTCATTGGTCCAAGCTTCCCTCATGTGTCTGATCTCTTCTTCTCTCCCCTCAGCTTGTTTCCAAGTTGTACCTCGTGCCCAAGCTGAAGAGAGGCTGCTCCAGGATCTGTTTGCACGTTACAATAAGCTCTCCCGGCCTGTGCAAAACACTTCAGACACGGTGCTAGTCCACTTTGGACTGTCTATTGCCCAGCTTATTGATGTGGTGAGTAAAATCTCAGCCAAATCTATTAAAGTTCAACTGAAATTAAATGGCTTCTGTTTTTTACTGCTGCAGCATCACGTACTCCATATTTCCTCTGAGGTATAAAATCAGGAGCCAAAAGGAAAAAAGTACATCATTTTTTGTTTCGTAATGGCACCCCCAGTTTTGCATTAATCTGTTGGCATAATATCAGTTATCTATATACACAGCCAATCAGATCGCTTAAGCTATTAATAAATCAGCCTTATATTAATCCAACACAGTCACCAGGAATGTTTCTTTTTGGCATGACACCTTTATTCAAACCATGAACCAAAAATATATTTTGTGAATACATTTGATATCAGCCTTGTACAACGTTTGCAGAGCATGGTTAACATTGTGAAACAATTTGTTAGGGTTAGCCAATGAAAGTACTTGATTAAATATAGAAAAAAGGTAATTTGTGTTCAAATTATAATGTAAATAAACAACATAATTATACACCAACCGCCCTGAGCAGACTTTCTTATGGAATTTAATGTAACAAGATTGAGAACGGTTACGTAACACGTGTCACAAAGGCACAGCTGTTCCATGACGGTCAGAGTCAACGTTTACTTTTGGTTTCACTCAGACACGAACAGCATTCTCCTGGGTGAAAGTCCTCTGTTTGTTTGAACAATCCAACACCCCTATATCACCACCTAAGATTCACCGGTGAAAAGTGCACTGTTGATGGCAGTTTGTTGGCCGACTTCCTAATAAGCTGGTGAGCTGCAGCACATGGGCTGGGAAAGAGAGATGAATCCAGATATAGAGATTACCCATCAGCGGAAATGAAACCACAACCGAAGAGATTGAATTATTTTTCACAAATGAAATTCACTTGTCAAGTATGCTAACACTGGCAATAAATATTCGAATCCAGACACAGCAGGTCTCAACAAAATATCATCTTTATCGTCTCTTGCCTCTTCGCTTTTCTTTGCATTACCTAAATGATGTCGCAGGGTTTCTGTTGACTCAGGTAAACTCTTTAGAAGGCCTTTAACCGCCATTTGAGCCACGTCAAGCTGACTGGTGCAGCTTCAATATGGAAAAAGCAGCCTGCATGGCTGTGTGGGTTGATTTCCAGGGTTTTGACACACAATTAGGGGTGACAGTGCTCCACATGGCTGGCAGTGAGCGTCAGCTCTTGGTGAAGTTGTCTTCCCCAACAGTGTGCTTTCACTGACTGCTGTGTCTTAGATGTTGCTGGGAAGGAGCTGCAGAGAGCAGCCTGCCAACAATGGAAGCAAAGCAACAAACACAATGCAGTGAGGGTGTTTCTGCACGAAGCACCTCCTAATGTGTTTTTTCTGTTGTATTACACAACTATATCATCTGTATTTATAAATAGAGGGTATTGATTTGAGACTGACATGCTGTTTTTCCAATTTACAATCTTTTGAAAGAAGCTCGATGTCAACATGTTTTCTCTCTTCTGTTTACATGAAATAAGGATGAGAAGAACCAGATGATGACCACAAACGTCTGGGTCAAGCAAGTATGTAATAATGATGGATAAAAGGCATGCTATAAATATACAGTTCAGTATAAAGCTACAGTGTATAAATATGATTGACACTTTCCGACAGGAATGGAATGATTATAAACTCCGCTGGGACCCGGAGGAATATGAAAACGTCACCTCCATCCGAATTCCCTCTGAACTCATCTGGAGGCCCGACATCGTCCTCTACAACAAGTGAGAATCTGCGTGAATAGCCTGTTTTAATAGGAAGTAGAGACTCTGGGACGTTCATGAGTGTTGCCACATTCAAGGAAAAATAACCATATAGCATCTAATATTCACATTCTAATGATTTAATACCAGCGGACGGTATGACTGGAGGGGAAACGTAAAGGTTCTGCAGTTGTGCCTTGTCCTCTGGCAATGGTCTAAAGTAATTTAGCTAAAATAAATGTGAACAAGGTCAACCTTAATGGATATGGTTACAAACATAGCTGGGTACGTCGAACAAAGCAATACATTAGGCTGGGAATTTGAAAATGAAATGTAAATTGGATGTGTTTCAAAGGGCTTCAGATAAAAGGCATCCTGTGTGTGTGCCCTAAGTAGAGTGTGGTTATTTCACTCAAAATTAGGGAAATCTGCTAAAACGAAAAAAAGAGGCATGACAGAATTAACTTACAACAAACCTGTCACATGTGCATCATAATACACGTATGATTGAACTTACCGTACTCATGATTAATTAACTGAGGCTCAGTCACTTATTTGTAGAAAACGAATAAGGCAAGACATACAGACTTTATTTGTAAAGCAAATTTACATAATATAATGGCTAAAACAACAAAATTATATTATAAATTATTTTGAGTTGAGCAAGATTTACATATAAAATCATGGGTGGGGCTCAGGTGTGTACTGCCAAAACCAGAATTATGGGAGAATTTCAACAGTGATTGATCTGATTAGTCAGGAGATGAGTGAGCGGAGGATGGGGCAGCTGTCACCATGGCAGTTTTTTCAGAGATTAGATCACTGACTCCCAGAATCTCTTCATTGGCACAACAAACAAGTCATTGTGCCAAAATTCACTTTTGTTTTATTGTTATTCACGCAGCACTGCACACCCAATCTTTGATTTGCTTATTGATACAGACATGTAAATGTGAGTGTCATCAGTATACATATATTGCATCTTTGGCAAATTAGGTAATGTAAGCATTTGGCCGAGTAATGAAGAGAAAAGACACAAATGATATATTTGAATCATAGACATTAACATTTACATTTAGGGCATTTAGCAGATGCTTTTGTCCAAAGCGACTTACAATAAGTATTTGTTGAAAGAAAGAAAGAAACCACGACATATCATTGCTGATAAAGTAAGAGCGAAAAAGTAGAAACAAGTGTTAGGTCCTCATCTGAGTAAAGAAGTAACTGTTCAGCAAGGATACCTTAAGTACAACAGTGCTATGATCAAAGAAAATAGAAGTGTATTTGTTTTTTAGTCATTCGAATAAACAAGTCTAATCTAGCTATTGCTTACTGGAAATCATTGCTTTAAATAAGACCTATGTATGGCATTTTACTATATGAGTGAAGAAATGTATTAAGTGGTTAAAAAATAGTCAACTCCATCCACTGAAGACAACCATAACATGTGGTTGAAAACAAGAGCATTTTAATTTAAAAGTATTTCTTGTCTCGAATTCAAAGTCTTGTAATGCAACTTTCCACTTTTCCCCATCCTTATTTCCTGTTCTTTATGTCCAGCGCTGATGGAGACTTTGCGGTGACCCACCTCACAAAGGCACATCTGTTCCATGACGGTCAGATAAAGTGGATGCCACCGGCCATCTACAAGTCTTCGTGCAGCATAGATGTCACCTTTTTCCCCTTTGACCAGCAAAGCTGCAAGATGAAGTTTGGCTCGTGGACCTATGACCGCGCCAAGATCGATCTGATCAGCATGGCCGGAGACGTAGACCAGATGGACTACTGGGAGAGCGGCGAGTGGGTCATTGTCAATGCAGTTGGCAAGTACAATACCAAAAAGTACGAGTGCTGCACTGAGATCTACGCGGACATCACTTACTACTTCATCATCCGGAGGCTTCCGCTGTTCTACACGATTAACCTGATCATCCCCTGTCTTCTTATCTCCTGTTTGACCGTGCTGGTGTTTTATTTACCGTCCCAATGTGGAGAGAAGATCACCTTGTGTATCTCGGTGCTACTGTCCTTAACAGTATTCCTCCTCCTGATCACAGAGATTATACCGTCTACGTCGCTGGTGATTCCACTGATTGGTGAATATCTGCTGTTCACCATGGTGTTCGTCACACTCTCCATCATAATTACTGTCTTTGTGTTGAACGTGCACCACCGATCACCACAAACCCATGGCATGCCTCACTGGGTTCGGAGAGTATTCTTGGACATGGTGCCTCGAGTCCTCTTCATGAAGCGTCCGCCAGGCACAGCCAAGCAGTCCTGCAAGAAGCTTATTGAGATGATGCACCGTCCGACCACCATATCTGCAACAGGCAACTCGCTGGCTTATTGGACAGGCTTAGAAACAGGGCTGAGACAGATGGGCCAGGTTGAGAACTCCCTTCCAAAGACTCCTTCCAAAAGCCCAAACATCCATGTCTGCTCCCCTTCTCCACCCTCTTCCCCTCTTGAGAATCACAACGAGGACGATCACCCACTGAAGGCCAACATTTTCTGCCGGTCCACATCCGGTCAGTATTCAGTTGTCTCGGAGAAACAATCCCTACGGGGATACAACTCTGCAGCCTCGTCCTCTTCTCAATTGTCCTTGCCCCCGACGTTGCCACTGGGTCCACTACGCAGCCTATCCAGGGAAGAACTGAATACACTGGCCCCAAACGGCCGCTCCCTCAGCGCAGAGCAAATGTGTGACCAACAGAGGGAGCTTCCTCAGAGAGGTGGGCATCTGTGTCGCTCCCACAGCTTCCAGTACTGCTGTCTGCATGATGAAGGGCCAGGGGTCATGACAATCACAGGGTGGGTGAAGAAACAAGCCTCTACAGATCACCTAGCAGGAACCACCACAGTTGAGTCCACTAAAGACGCAAGTACCCAACAGAACAGCGTGGTTCCAACTATTTCCCCAGCTATGCAACGGGCCATAGAGGGAGTTCAGTACGTCGCTGATCATCTCAGGGCAGAGGATGCCGATTTTTCAGTGAGTTGACAAATCATCTGCATTTTAGTAATCAGTACAGCCTTGGTAATGACCAGGTAGCAACCTCTGGTTCTGAAAAGTTACTCCAATGTCAAAGTACCTAAAACATGTATTCTCTCTACTAGTCTTTAGTGCAATTAAAAAAGTCTCAGTGTATAAGCACACAAATGTGCCTTGTGTGTGTTCCGAAGTCTCTTTGCCAAATTGTTATAAAACTTAACTTACATAATGACCATTGGACAAGTGATTTTACCTCACTGCTTCATTTCTGATTAATTAGTAATTGCTGCCTCTGTGGAATGGGAGAAAATGTGTACAATTATTCTAAAGTAAAATACAGAAGAAAATTGCATTCATTGAAACCAACATTACAATGTACTTTCTGTTTCTGGCCAAATAAGGCCTGCCTTTGAAACAATGGGTCCTCTGCAATTTGACCTTGAATTTTTCATAAGAGAGAAGAGCAAGAATTGACTGACATTTAGGCTATGCCTGCCTCATAATGAAAAAATCAGCCATTCGAGAGAAATCAATGAAGGGGAAAACTGACAGCTGGTAAAAAGAAAGGTGGTGTGGTGTGAAATTTGAAATGTCCCTCTCTGCTGTGTCTCTTCTCTGCTAGGTGAAAGAGGACTGGAAGTACGTGGCCATGGTCATTGACAGGATATTCCTCTGGATGTTTGTACTGGTGTGTATACTGGGATCTGTAGGACTCTTTCTACCTCCCTGGCTGGCTGGAATGATCTAGAATCTCACCATTGAAGGACAGGGAGTCAACGAACACTGACAGGAAAACAAACTGTCTTATATTGTAAAAAAAAAAAGAAAAAAAAGAAGATGGTTCATCAATTCTCTCTTTATTTTTCAAAGGAACTAAGTCACACTCCTTTGTCTTGCCCCGAGGTTATCAAAAGGTTACTCATGGAGAGACAAGATGAAATATCTCTCATTGATTCCAGTGGGCATATCAATTCTTTATGAGGGCAAAAGGCCAACAGCAGAAAACATCCATGCAAACCACTCCATTTTGACATTGACTTGTATCGCTCATTGTGTCACTTTCATGAAAAACAGAAGAATAGATTTTGACCAGAAAAACCAAGACTCAGGAAATATTTTTTTTTTTCTGAAAACATAAGATCTTTATGCGACTGTATACGGTTTGGGTTAAATCTCAATTTTAACATTACTTCAATGTCAGTGTTATAGAATCCTGAAAATGTATACAAATTTAAAGTTCCAGTGCAACCTGATTTAATTTCTTGGAAGGAGAGAGAGAGAGAGAGAGAGAGAGAGAGAGAGAGAGAGAGAGAGAGAGAGAGAGAGAGAGAGAGAGAGAGAGAGAGAGAGAGAGAGTGTGCGTGCGTGCGTGCGTGTGTGTGTGTGTGTGTGTGTGTGTGTGTGTGTGACCGTTTCTTGCAGTGGTTACTGCTAAGGTAAGCACACATCAGCTCTGTGATTTTCCTAGCAGTTAAATAAACATCTATTCAATATTTATTTTGTTACTACCACAGCACTTTGGTGTTCACCTTCACCCCCTGAACACCAGCCACCTAACAGCAGAATAGCAATGGAGTGATTGGTCTGTAGTTTTTCTATTATTTGGTCAAGCATGATTTCCAAGCCCATACTCATTAATTTTAGGCATTGATATTCAAAGTTAAAGGTGCATATCAATAAATACTTGCCTTTGATTTTGGGGATTGGGAGACATGTGTATTATTATTATCTTGAATACTTTTACACTGTGCTTATTGCAATCAGGTCGAGGTTTAATATTTACTTTTGAATATTTATAACAAAGGATACATACCAGCGAGGACAGAAGTGATGATGGATACCAATCACCAAGATATCACATATTTAAAAAACAAAAGGTATTTTTTGCAAAAAAGGTATTATTATTATTATTATTATTATTATTATTATTAGAATTACATTATTATTATTAATTATTAATGCAACTGCTTGTACAACTTGGCAGAGGACAATGAGCTGCATATAGTGTGAAATACTAAGGGTGCAGAGTGGGAGTAACGGATTACATTTACATTCTTGTACTGTAACAAAGTATTTTTTTTAAATTGCATCGATTAAAAAGAGTTTACCATAATCAATCACTAATTTACTGCACCACCAGGTGGGCATGCTCAGTGACCTGAATCAGACACACCTACGACAGGTGCATGCTGGGTCTGCGAAAATACTGAAGGCGAAAATGCTCACGGTGGATCCTCCAGTGACTTCAGAAGAACTTTTACTTCAGTGAGGTTTCTCTGCTGACTTAAACAATAATTTACACCGTTGAGACTGCAGAATCTCATCAAGCTTAACACCTTTGGACTGGTTATATCATGAAGGAGCAGTGAGGTTACCTGGAGAGTGACGTCCAGACAGGTGAGTACAACAATCTCCCTGAACATCCACTTATTTGGTGTAAAATCTATGCAGTCTCTCCTTTGCTTGAGTGGGTTGAAACATCTTTGTGTGATTTTGTTTTTTGCATTAAAGTAATCTGTTTAAAAAATATATTTTTGTTTGGTGATCAGGGTTCTGTCATGTGACGTTGATTTATCCCTATTAAAAGGTGCAACACATTTTATTAAAGTAAATTAAAATACTTTTTCTTACCAGGTAATGGAGGGGGCTGCACAGTGGTGTAGTGGGTAGCACTGCACAGTGGTGTAGTGGGTAGCACTTCACAGCGAGAGGGTCCCGGGTTCGGTTCGCAGTTCGGGTTCCTTTTGTGTGGAGTTTGCATGTTCTCCCCATGTGAGCGTGGGTTCTCTCCGGGTTCTCCGGCTTCCTCCCACAGTCCAAAGACATGCAGGATGGGGAGAGGTTCATTGGTGACTCTAAATGTCCCATAGGTGTGAATGTGAGCGTGAATGGTCGTTTGTCTCTACATGTCGGCCCTATGATAGACTGGTTACCGGATGTATGGATGGAAGGATGGATGGATGGATGGAGGTAACTGAGGAAGAGTGGAGAACACGTAGTACCATATATGCATTACATGGCTGGGCAGCTTGGCAGGGCTGGCCAAACTGGCTGAAGGTGAGCAGTCTTTCAACACAAGAGGATCAGAGTTAGCATTGATAAGTGATTGATCTGGTGAGGAGTGGAGAGAGGAGCCGGTGCTTTCTACTGCAGGGATGGCTACTGGATCAGATGGAGCAGGTGAGTTAACAGTCATGTGGGAGACACCACAACACAGAGGGGGAGGACCGGGGACGCAATAAGGAAAAGGCAAACGGGGACAACTGTGACAGACATGTCTCGACAACTATTTGATGGATTGTCATGAAATGTGGTACAGACCTTCATGTTCCCAGGGGGTGAAGTATAATAATGTTGGTGATCCCTTCATTGTTCATCTGGCACCATCATCAGGCAGACATGTTAATTGGTCCTATAGACTACCTGCCAAACTAATCTCATTCTCATCAGCCACCGCTGTTTGTTCAGCCAATGTTAGCATGCTAACACGCTAAGATCATGATCATGTTAAACATTACACCTGCTAAATATCAGCAAGATAACATTGTTATCATGAGCGTGTTAGCATACTGATCGTTACGCTGTCCTGCCTCACAGGATCGTCAGCATGTAAACTTGTAAGGTGCTTTCAGATGGCAAGATGAAGCACGACATGGTAGCATTTTCTATTAATGTTCTTGACTGCAGTACTTTGCTTTATTGCTTATTCTTTGTAACTATTGTTGGCACTGAACACCAAATTCATTGTATGTGAAAACATACTTGGTAATCAACTCCTTTCTGTTCAGTATTAATGAATATTCTCTCATTTTAAGACCTCATAAATGCTGGCAAGTTTAAGGCCACATTGGTTTCACTTTTCAAATGTGCATCCTTGCATTTTACAGAATGCGTCAAGCAAATACAAGAAAAAGATAGAACCTTTATTTTTCTGATATGCACATAAATATCTATCTATCAAAATGAAAACCTTTAAAATGTATTTTTATTTTTAGATGGTTCATTTAAGTGTATTCACTTTGATGGAGTACTTTTATACCATTCAGATCTTTATTGAGATTTGAACTCTTTTTTTTTGTTGACCTGTGTCTTCAAATCAAAGTGTTCTTTTTTTCTGGCGTGAGATGTATTTAGACGTCATATTGGGTTCATATTGAGTCTTGCATTTTCATAGTTTTTCAGTTCATCAGTTTTATGTGTAATAAAATAAAGGCCACTAACAAATCACAAAGACATGCAATGATTTGCTTCTCTGAATTGTTTATGTATCCACCGATAACAAAGGGTATTTTGTTTACAGCAAGCCATCATGTTTTTCACTTGAATCCTGTTCCCTTATATTTGCATCCTGCTGCCGCTTCACCTCAGTACAATTTCCAATTTGATTAGATTTAAAAGCATGTAACGCTACACCTGAATGCCCAAAGTAATGACCTACATTTCGACCCGAGCCAACAAACTATTATATTTCCACCGCCTCAGCAGAAGACAAACCATTGATCATTATGTAAAAACGGACAGAAGAAAATTGCAATTAAGCACAATATGGAAAGACGGCACTTTAACCAAGGTGAACCTGCAGTGCTGTGTATTTATTCAGAGAATCCAGCACATAATTTGCTGGATGATAGTCTGAAATAGCAGCTTTGTTGCAACTCCAAATGATTTAAAAGCAAAGCTTCATAAAAAAAGACAAGCTGAAGTTCATCTTTTGTCCGTATGCAAAGATTTATAAATGAACGGATATTCATTTCCTTTCAGTTTCCTCTGGAAACACAACACTGTAGTATTTCGTCAAGTGAATCATGAGATGAAATGAGGAAGGTCTTTATGAATCTGAAAGCTAATTTCCATTAAATGATAAGGCATGTCTTTTCAGCAGGGCTTTCATATGCATAATTTCAGTATTATTAGTATTATACTTGCACAAGGCAACCTACAAGTGTGTACATCACATGTTACAGCTCCATAAAGGTCGTCTGTATTGGCTGCCAAAAGAAAACAATGCAAAAAGGCCACGCAAGAACACAAAGCTATTAATTACGACGAAATGTCATGTTATTACATTTACCTTGATGAAAAATTGACCTTCAGCGCTAATTTCAATTACGTGATTGTCTTTGTTGAAACATAAGCTCAGACTTTGATAATGAATTTAGACAACGACACGTGTTTTAATTTAATACGGGACATGATTATCTTCATGCTGCTAGCTGCTTCCTGATAACTGTTAGTAGACTGTATAGTTATGGATACATGCACTGTATGTTTTTAGATATGCATGTTAGTACGCATACATGATGATCCACGTAGAAATGGAAATAAAGGAACACTATTGTTTCTGTTAGTCCGAATATTATAGTACGGTATTCTAAATAAAAATTTAATTAAAAGGATAATAGAACCTAATGAATGCAGTTTGCTCATGGAAATGCATCTCTCGGCATGTGATACAGTGCTGCAGGAATGAGTCCTAAACCCCTAATATCGATCTGCAGTTTTGCTTTTATTTTTTCTGTTCCGTTGTCTCAAAGCCGATGGTTACTTTGAATGGGCTTTGGTTAGATGCCTGAAATAAGGTCCCCCTCTCGTGCATTTTTAAGCTTTTATGTGTCCTAAAAGGGGCCCTGTGATAGACTGGCAACCTGTCCAGGGTGAACCCTGCCTTCGCCCAATGACAGCTGGGATCGACTCCAGCCCCCTTGTGACCCTAAATACAGGATAAGCGGTAGACAATGGATGGATGGATGGATGGAGGGTGTCCTAAAAGAGGCGGTTGCTAACAAGTGACTAAATGAGCGTGCAAAACATTTCTGCACCATCTAGTCTGCCTTTACTGCCTTGTTATTCAGACATGTGCATGCATTTGGTGTTGTTCATCTATAGCCTAACTTTTTACTTCTTGCGATTGCATTCACGTCTGATTATCTGGCTGAACACAATGTGTAGGTATCACAAACTCTTGTTTGCTAAGGAGCTTCTTTTTTTTTTGCAATACTCCAAAATCCAATGAATACATCCAATGGCTTTTTGTTGAGGTAACCAGGGTAATACTAATGCCTGATATGACTAACAGCAGCAGAAACAAAGCTGATTAGTGGACCCAGTTGGGATTGTTTTATCAAAAAATGTCCAGATCTGGAATGAAATTGTCTATACTTTGGCACAGTGTTGCAGTCTAGAATGTTGATGTTAAGTTGTTATACTATTTCATGGTCTTCTGGACAGTCCCACACTTTTTATCATATTTAGATGTTGGATAATTGAAAACTTTGATATGCTGGTGACTAATAGAAAGGTCAGGGCAATGCCAGAACCATTATTCTTCATCCTCTGGGGAACATGAATGTTTCTAGAAAATGTCATCGCAATTAATTCAAAAGCTGTTGAGATATTCCCACGAAGATCAAAGTGGCGTACCTAATGACTGACATGACCATCCCTAGTCATGCTGCTTGTGACGCTAAAAACAGATGAAATCGCAGCAATGGAAAAACAAGTGGAGCTGCAAGTCTGCAACAGAGCAAAACAAGATAAAAGTGAAGAGGCTTCCAGCTTTCTGGAACCAATGCACACAATACGACTGTGAGCTTGCTAGATTAGAAAACGCAATTTAAATTCATACCGCAGAAGGCCAGATAGAATAACACTAGAAAGCACAATCTACTCTACACATTCATAGGTCATCCCCTGTAGCCTGGCAACCCACAGCTGGACAGCTTAATGCAAATTCCTGCGTAAAACATCTGTCAAGGTGGCCTTCCAATCAATTTTCCCATCACATATCCTTAATCACATAATCCGCGGCCTGATAAGTGGCGATTAGCGGCGAAAACTCTCCTAATAGGCCAGTCTGAATCCATACACGAGACAGACGTCTGCAGGAGTGTGAGGTGCATACAGACGGCTGAGGATGTAGACAACACAGTAAATCTGCTGTTGGCTAGGCGGCGGTACCCTCAGGGGCCCGAGGCTCATAAATGGGGTAAAGTGTGAAGCACAGACCCTCAAGGGATCCCATTAAATCAACACACACGCAGCATTTTTGCCATTTTTCCCCCTCCAACGATCAGCAATTTCAGCGTGATCCCTCCAGTCCCCAGCAACCTAAAAGTGCTGCCACTCATCGGATCGGAGTGCGAGCGTGGCTTCCCTCAGGATACAGAGTGGAGGGTTCATGAGGTGTGCACGTGCGGCTGCCCATCCAGAGACTTGAGGGAGGACTTAGAGTGCACTGTATCTCCCTGCCGGTTGCTTTAACATGAGTTATTTACTATCTCTTTCACCTTAGGGACAGCATGATTGCTGCGACTTGCTGATGGTCACAAGTTCTCTAGCTGGAGTACTGTCACAATGAAATATCAGCACATTTCCGCTGGCCTGACTCTTCACTTGGGTGAAAATAAACTTTTGTTTTATTTTGCCGTTATCAGTTGTTCATAAAAGAAGGATGAAGACCTCATCCACAGCTACCTACTGTAACATCACAACTTCATCCTTTACTTGAGTGTGGAAGGCAGAAAAGCAGACACACAGTCGCTTCCAACCCACCCACCGCCTACAGGCAATGTGTGTCCGATCTACGAGCAGACAAGCTGCTCTCCAAATTCATTATTTAACAGAGAGGTTATGGTCGTAGCTTCAAAGACGCGGTGTATGAGCCGGTAAGAGGCGTGGGCTTCCCTTCAGAACTGTGTAAAGGTCTCCCAACTCCCGAGGATGTAATTTAAAAGTCAGTCAGAAATCCGAGTCAAGGTATACTGCAGTAACCACCGGAGCAGCCTCTGGCCAGAATTATTGAAACCTCTCCCCGAAAAGTATAACAAACTCACACATTAAAAATTCAGTGGAAGAGAAACATTTCTTTACACTGGAGTTTAATTGTGTAAAGGTAAATGGTTAAAAAGAAAGAAACCGCACAGGAAAAATGCACTGTGACAAAATGCTCATCACAAATAAAATTTTGAATGTAACCTTTTTGTGAACTGTACAATCTGAAAACAAACTGCTCATTCCTCGAGAAATAATGAGAAGCAGAAATGATCTTCAGCAAATGCTGCATTCTGCATAAAATTGGCTTCATTGCCGGCTCCAATCCACGTTGTTGGTGAGAAATAATGCAAAAAAAAAAATGTCTTTCAAATAAAAAAAACTAAGTAGCAAATAACTGGCAACAAGCAAGGGACAAAAGTTCATTTCAGACAGGCAGTGCTTCACTTTTTCCACCAAGTCTTTGAGAGAGCGGATCTTAAAACTCTGTCATCTTCTTGTGTGTGTCAGCCTTCCTGTGCTCTCTCTGGATGGACAGCTCCTGGGCTTTCTGCTGGGCCAGCAGCCGCCGTGCCGCTGACAGCTTCTCTTCCAGCTGCTTCACTCTGGACGTGTCCCTTTGCGCACACAAATAAACAAATAGGTTAGGAAGTGGGGAGAGACGGGGAGACAAGTTGGTTTTAGCTGCACTTTCCAGAATAAGCTGGCGACGGAAAACAATATCTTGACTTTGCATCTCTACACCTTTATTTACATTTTTTGCACAACACCCACAGGCCATCTTGACGGGAGCTTCATAGCCACTAGTGTGCTCATATTTTACATGAATTATTGATGTGCATTTATGTAGGTATGTGGTTGCTAATATGTCTGTGCTCTTTTTGGGGAAGGTCGGCTCCACTGGAATTAAGTGACCATTAAGGACGTCTTGGTTCAGTCGCCAACCTTCACAGAAGTCAGATTAGACACCTAGAAAAGTAGACAGGAGTCGGTGCTGACCTGCCAGTCTGTCTGCTGAGGGACTCAGTCAGTTTCTGGATCTCCTTCTCAGTCTGGGACACCCTCTCAGCAGCCTGGAACACTTTCACGTTCAGAGTCCTCTTGGTGCTTTTCCCCCCCTTGTAAGCCTCCACGCCCGTCGCTGCTGACGGCGCAGCAGCAGCACCCTCTGCAGGATCACTGCTCTTGCCTTGTAGCTTTTGGTTAAGAAAGTCAAAGACGTTTTTGCGCCCTCCGGTGGTGGCCCGAGTCTTTCTGCGTCTCTTAGGACGGCCTGTTTGCTTGCCATCTTTAGATGTCTTGCTCTGGGTGCGTCTCTGGGTGAGCTCGCCACACTCGTCCAGAGACTTCCGTTTGGGCAGGACTACTGCCATGACCGGCTCTACTCGACCCTCCTGCATCTTTCCTAAGCCTGAGAAAACAAAAGTGAAAAAGTGTGCAAGACAAAAAGGTGCAAAACAAATGATTCTTGTTGGCACTCATCTAATTGTTTTTATTGGATCTTTTGTGTTGATTGTGTGCGAGACCCAAGACCCCTTTGAATGATTTTTGTTATTTGCCTTGATATGAGGATTTCCCAGCATATATTATTGTGATTGTGAACTTAACAAAATGTTTTTTTTTTTATTTAGGTACACCTGGCAGCCACAGTGATAGAGCAGAGGGACCTACCCAAATTCTGAAGCTAACTGCTTTGGTCAAAGGCAGAGGCAGAAGGATTTTTTAAAACTAGCATAAGTGTGTTTGGGGTAGGAAGGAAACCCCGGGGGGAAACCTGAACATGGGCAGAACATGCAAAATATGCCCCAGTCAGCCCTGGTGGTTATCAAGCCGGGACCGACTTCTTTTGGGAGGATATAAATAAATAAGGGTTAGGGCCCGAGCACCAATGCAAGGAATTATTACTCTTACACAATTGAATGACTTATCTTATGTTGATTTGATCAGGACGGAACGTCATCTGACTTCAGAACCTAAAATATGGTAACTGTTGTGAACTTGCGCTTACCTTTCCCATATTCATAGCCCATTTTGAGCATAAGCTTGGATCCGATGCCTCTTGTATGTGCCTCCCAGCCACCAAAATGTGACATGTCTGTGGAATCGACAGCAGAGTCCATAACTGTCGGGAAGCAAATGAAAATCAACTCAGTCAGTTACTTTGTCAAACAACTGTCAAACAAATGAATACCGTAATTATTTTTTACTGGAAGGAGAATGAAATTCAAGGTCAATAACTGCAGGAGGCTTATCATTTGCCTCCATAGTTCTCTGAAAATACAGTCAAGTCACATTTTTATCTTTAGCGAGATTTCGAAAACT
The DNA here is from genome assembly GCF_963514095.1 of Eutrigla gurnardus. NCBI lineage: Eukaryota > Metazoa > Chordata > Actinopteri > Perciformes > Triglidae > Eutrigla > Eutrigla gurnardus. Next base: position 10,522,832 of record NC_139922.1, on the reverse strand, counting down.
AGCTCATGTTGTGATTGACAGGGGTATGGCAACACATAATCCATAGACACCTTTTGCATAAGCCCCATCATCTCCATCTCCAATGTCGTCCAGTTCAGAGTCGGAGGAAAGTGGGTCGTCTTCCCTCAAAGGCGGGATAATGCCGTCGGCCTCGACCACGACATCTTTCAGCAGCACTGAGTCAAACTTCACAGTGTAGAAACCGCTGTCAATTTCTACATTGAGAGAAAACCTTTTTGTTAGCAATACACTCAAACTGAGACACAAACCGTTTCATCTAAGATTGTCTTGGTTGTTTTTCTTACAATTGTGCAGTTGTATTCAGATTACTTGCTGATGAAAAGGTGACACAAATAAAGTTCAGTAAATCTTGTGCCAAAACTGTCAAGAGTTTAATTTTGAAATACTTCATCAAAAAACTGGCCCCCTCGATGAAATACCTTTGATTTTGGCTGGGTACCAGATGCCGTCCTCCTGTCGAGCCAGGCAGGATGAGCCTTCTTCAAGGTTACTGAGGTCAAACTCAAGGAACTCTCTGAGCTCAGACACATACACCACTTCCCCGTGGGAAAACCTTCAATAAACATAAAGACAGAGACAGAACTGAAATCCAAGTGAATTATACAGTGAATAATTCAGATTCAACTAATATGGCCTATTGAAGCTCATTCTGTACTACCAAACACAGTTTTATTCTTGCCAGAGGGAAAATCCAGCATTTACACCGTCATGGATCACCAAAAGATTAGCAGGTCAATAGGATGACAGTTCAATTATTAGATATAAGGTGCAAAGGAAACTACATTTCACATCGCATATTTTAAGACTATTTCCCATAGCTATGGCCAGCCTGCATCATGTGGACAATGGGTGACACTTGGTGGATGATATCTGCTATTACAAAGAAGGCAAATGTTGGCAAGTCAACACACAACATTGCTGGTGTAAGTGTGAAAAGGGTAAAGAAAAACAGTGGTACTTTACCTGCAATTCTCCAGGAAGCGACATTTGTCCTCCAGGTAGAATGGACAGGGTTTCATAGACTTCTGGGTGGGGTAGACGTATAGCACTCTCACTTGTGCCTCTTGTCCATCTGACGGTTCTGATCCCACCACCATGGCGTTGTGATACTCCAGTGTCCCCCATGTTGTCCGGTAGGGTGCTCTTACTTTGGTACCACTGAGTGCATCTTCTTCTTCATCTGCCTCCTCCTCATCTTCATCATACTCTTCCCCACCACCCTCCTCGTTCTCCCTCTCTCTAGTATCAGAGCTACTACCTGACGACTCTACGACTTTAGAGTAGAAAGCAGTTAACTCGTCGTCCAAAGTGCCGTTTGCACCGTTTGTGTCCGCTGCTGCCTCTGAGTTGTTTGCCTGAAAAATACTGTCCTCGAGGCTGGCCAAAAGCTGACTCTTTTTCACAGACACCAGGCTGGACTGTGTGAGCTCTATCAGCTGACAAAGGTCGTCTTTCAGTTTGAGCAGGTCCTCCTGCTGGGAAGGGTCCACGCCAGCTGACAAGGCTGTCTCCACCTGCTGCAACTGGGCACCGTAGGCGCTGATGGCTGCCTCAAGGGTTCCTTCATCCATGCTGACACTTGGCACAGGGCAGGGCAGGAATGCAGCGCATCAAGACACCTCGAAGACACCTGAGGGAAAAAAAAAGAAGATGGTCGTTTTAAAGTGGAATCTAGAGTAGATGGACTGAATGAGCTGCACTCCTGCAAAATGCAGTTCTTCTTTCACAAACATGCGAGGATACAATCTGTCCTTTCCTGTATCGTTTTTAAAATCATATTTTAGGGGCTATCTATCTATAAGAAGGACTCAGTACATTGGCAGACTGAGTCTGGAAGGACACAGTAAAAGAAAAGATGACCGTGATCAAAGATTTAGGAATTAACGTTACCACTGAAGCAACGATAACGTTACGTGCTTTACTGTAATAACAACTAACGTGACGTCGTACACTAACGTTATGTTCTAGATGCTTTTACGTAAGATTCATAAAGCTGTCGTGTCTATTTAGATAACACTTTTCCCAAAGATTTAAGATAGCTATGACCTGCAAACCCAGCTTTATATCGGAGCTAGTTCTAGCTAAATGCTAGCCGTCTCTAAGCTAACTTCTTGACTATTATAACACTAGCATTACCTTCGTAATTAGCCTAGCTGTCATATATCCACTTCACCCACGGACAGAGAGACAGCCATGAAAAGATGTGCTGTGTTAAGAAATATATCAAATATCTAAATTTACATCGGGGAACAGAACAGTAACAACAGATACCGGTCCAGTATCAAGCTAGAATGGAGACTGAATGTACACCCACTTTCTCTCTTTCAAAATAAAACTAATGTCTTCAGGCATTGGACAGTTCCGACTATGGTTGTCACAGCGAACGTTAACTACTGATAGTACACAGTTAGAAATGTTAAACTAGTGTCTGAAGGTATGCAAGATAATCATTTTCCATAGGTCTGTCATTCATATGGTAGCTTTTTGAAAGAAGAAATATCTATTCTCGATAATAAAATAATATAATCGAGTATTAAACCACTGACCCAAAATCCAATGTTTCATTGACGTGCCAAAATTCACACGCTTTTCTTCATTTTTTTCACTTTTTCTTTTACAGTGAAAGCATTGATATTTTTAATAGTTTTAATAACGAGTGTTTCTTTTTTCAGTTCGTACTGGTATTTCTGTACCTTTATTTTGAAGATGAATTGCCAGACCCGGAAGTTTTTTTGCCAACGTCAAACGTGCGCCATCGACGCAGAAACATGACGTCGGCTCGAGTTCAGCGAGAGTGCAGTAACTTCATCAGTGTTTGATTAGATCATTTTTCTATTTTAAATAAAACCTCTTCTGTGGACTTATTGCTCCGAGCGGTGGGTCCACTTAATGCTACTAATGTGAAGGTAGGCTTCCTGTTTGTTGACGCTAGTAGCAGCGCAGCTTCAGCAACATGCTGGATGCTGTTAGCAAGCTAACTAATCGTTAACTTAACATTTCATCACCCTGATACTGTTTTTTATAATAAACCGAGATCCTAAATGTCAAGAATGGGAAGAGTTTCTGGCAATACAAAACATCAACATGACCAAAACCATTATCACAACCAATAATACTAAAGCATCCTTAATTTGAACCATTATTAATAATGCCAGAGAGGAGATACCGTTTATTTTCTCTCCGACCAATTTACTTTTGGACATACAAGTCAGTTTTTACTTAACCTGCCAAAAGCGGGTACGTCACTGGTCAAGTATATCTCCAAGGCCAGTATTATTAATATACTTTTGGATCATCATACTGGGTCACATTTGTAGGTTTCCAAAATTTAAGAACTGTCAGAGGTGATAAATAAGTGATTTAAATGGCACCTGTAAAAGTTACTGTACAGTATGACAAGTGGCCATTACATATTTAATCTCAAAGTCAAAATGTAAATGATTTAAGGTCTAAGAATACATTAATTTCAGTTTCCAATACTAAAAAAAGGCTTGAGTTTTCTTTATCTTATTCTTGCATTTCTCTTTCCGCACCCTTTCAGTAAAGTGACCCCTGCTGTCATGCCTCCAATCATGACTCATATCAGTGATCCGAAGATCGCATTTGCCTACCTGCGCCCGGCCTGTGTCCTCCTCACCCGAGCACCCACAGTCGCCAACGTGGAGACGCTGAGCTCCCAGTTAAAAGAAGTCAACGATGCCACTTTGCAGCAGCTCCAAGAGTACGTCCTCTTCCCTCTTCGCTTCGTCCTTAAAGTCCCTGGGCCCAAGAAGGACAAACTGGTGCAGGCTGTGGCTGACGCCATGAGCCATGTCCTCGAGAACACTTGTGTCCAGAACTGGGAGACCCTCCGCGACCTCCTCTCAGAGCTTTGCCTCTGCCTGTGCTCACCAACCGATCCTGGGAAACCTGCAGATACATCAGAGGAGCTGAAATTGGCTGTGCTGAGATGCCTGGACGCACTGCTTCATGCTGCCTACGGTGATATAGTCTTCAAACTCTTTGAACCAGTTATGCTGCCCGGACTGGGAGCTGCCATATCACTGCTGCTGGCATTGGGAGAGAAGGAGAAATCTCGAGATGTACAGACAGCGGCATTGAAGTGCCTCCAGGCTTTGACTCAGCAGTGTGACTGCACTCAGGAGCATGTAGTCCCATCTTCAGAGGAGAGATGTGCTTTAGGCAGCACCATGGCTTCATTCTTACCTGGGATCACTCTGGCAGTAGCCAGGATCATTACAGGAGATCTGAGACAAGGCCATGCAGTCACAGTCCAGGCCATCAAGGTAACATATCTTATTTGTTCATTTTTATTTCCTGGTGTGTGAAAATGCACAGTTAAGTCATGCTTTACTATTTTAACTACTTTACTACCTATGAGACTGCCATATAATCTTGCCAAAATAAAATTAGGCTCACCAAGCTGAGGATTCTACTGGTGGACGTAATAGTTATGACTAGTTTCAACTTTAATTTTGAATATTAATGTGTCAATTATTCGTTTTAATAACTGATATACAGTAGTATAACATGTCCATCACAAGTAGCTGTTACCCAAGGTGACGTCTTTAAATTGCTCTTTTTGTCTGAAACCAGAGTCCCAAACTAATAAATTCACAGCTAAAATAATCCAGAGAAAATGAGCAACGTATTAGATGAATTAATCTTAATTATTCAATAGATTTTTACAGTGTATAGTTTAAGTTTTTGTCAATTAATGTGCTCTTCATCATCACAATGTATATGAAAAATATGCTGCACATTATATAATAACTATGCAAAGGGAGTGTCCGTTGATAGTCAGACAGTCTGATAGTCAGCTGTTTCAGAAGCTTTTCCATGCAGACGCATACATTTATAACATTTAAGGTATGTAGTATTCATGTTATTGAGTGTCATTTTTAATATTTAGAGATAGCAATGTTGACTTAAAGTGCTTCATTTAGATTTATTGGTTTGAACAAATAAATACATCCCTACCGTTCTGCTGAAAATGTCCATTATACCTAACTGAATGTAGAGAGAGTGATGATCTGTATATAGATATGTATTGACTCCTCCATGCCACCAAAACTAATATTGTTGGAAAACAGCTTGTACAGTAGATGCAAGGTATGACAACTAACCACATATAAAAGAGCACAAAGAGAGCACGTCTACCCAAGTTGGACTTTGAAATTAAAGTACAATTGAAAAAATAAAAAAAGGGATTATATACTTTTCTTTATGCCACACAATCATTGTCATTCAGGTTTGGTACAAGACTGTGGGGCTTGTCATGGAAGACACCCAGCTTCAGGCCAGTGACTCCGGGAAGACTCCCTCAGCAGACCTGGGGAGAATCTCACAGCTGATGGTCCATCGGACACAAGGCTGGGTGAAGAGCGTAGCCGGGAAACTTTCTGCCCTCCTGAAGAAGATCATCTCCTGCACTTCGTCTCACCAGCACTGGAGGGTTCGACTAGAGATGGTGGAGCTGAATGACCACCTGCTGGTCAGGTGTAGCCAGTCACTGGGAGAGTGTGTCGGTCCGCTACTGGAAGCACTGGTGGGAGCAGTGAATGATGTGGAGCCCAGAGTCCGAAAGAGGTTTGATTTGATTGATACTTCTGTGAGGAAAAATGATTTCAGATTAGATGATAACAGGATGTTTAATGAAACTTTTCTCCTCTAGGTGTGAACTTGTTCTCAGGGAGGTATCTCAGAGGAACCAGAGCTGCAGCAGCGATATTACCAGTAAAAGCAGCAGCGCTGCTCAGACCTTCACTGACGTACTTTCAGAGAATCTGCACAACCTGGCCACCTCCCTGCCCAGACTCATGAGGACTTCTGATGACCAGAAGAAGTTGTTTGTCCTCAACGTGTTTCTGGGTTATTTAAAACTCCTGGGGCCGCTGGTCTCCGTGGTACTAAACTCAGCTGCACATCTCAACAGGATTTCCAAAGCCTTGATGCAGGTAATGTTAGCTGCCACTGTACAAGATTATGCTTCATGTTCCTTTCGAATGGGAAATGAAAGTGAAAACGGCTTCATGATTGTTGTTAGCAAACTAAGTTAAAGGGGTCATATCATGCTTATTTTCATGGTTCACACATTGGCGTTTCTATTAGAACATGTTTACATGTTTGATGTGCAAAGAATCATTATTTAGTCTGATACTTTCTGTCGAATATACCTGTATTCACCCCTAACACGCTACATAAGTATTCATATACGTAAGACAAAATTACATGTAATGTTAATATGTTAATTATAAATGTCTCATTTTTTTTTCTGAGTTGCGTAGTTAATATTAACCAAAATGTTTCCAAACTGTGTTTTGAAGAGAAAATGACATATTGTGCATTAAAATGGTCAATTTCTGAAACTAACATATTCTGTCTATGAGACGCCTCATGGATTCTGACTGTGCCGGCTTTCTTGTTTGCCTTTGCAGGTGCTGGAGCTGGATGTGATGGATGTTCGCATTGTGGAGGAAAGGAGCTACGCTGCTACCATAGAGACGAGCTCCGGCACTCATGATTCATCCACTGCTCACACACAGAGGAAACATTTCCTCTACTTCACAGATGAGAAGATCTTCTCGGTGCTCATGGAGATCTGTCGAACATTAGGTATGAATACTGTTTCGTATGAACTCATGGGATAGGCTGTATCACAAAGAATGTACAGTACATTAACCATCTTTAATGTATGTCAGAGAGATAGATATTATCAGTACAATGTTTTTTTTAAAACATCTACAAAGTGGAGGTTTCAATGCTGGATAGTTTAATGAATAACAATGCATCATATTTTCGCTGTTGAGTGTGACGTTGTTTGTTTGAGTGCTTCTTGAGAAAGGTGCAAGCAGCAACAGGCCGAGCATTCAGCCCGTTCTAAACATGTTTTCAAAGAGCAATGCACTAGTGGATTAAAGCTGACTGCATTTGCTTTAACAGCTCTCATTACAAAAGTATAACAAGTAACTTTCCCTCTGTCTATGTTTAGGTTACTACGGCAACATTTACCTGCTGACGGATCACTTCCTGGACCTGTACCAACAGTCTTCAGCATACAGAAAGCAGGCTGCCATGGTGCTCAATGAGATCGTCAGGGGTGCAGCAGGCATCGCCGTGGCAACAGAGGCTCAGGGTTTGGAGAGCCAAGTTTGGGAACACTCTGCCACTCAGGAAGACCTTGAAGGGGCAGTGATGTCTGTCATGGAGGAATACACCAGTCTGAACAACTGGCACTTGATGACTGTCAGTGAGGAGACGGAGAGAGACCGGCAGGACAAGCAGGTGAGGACAGTTTCTGTCCTGCAGATTAAACGGGAGCTTTCTTTCTGACAGTTTAACATTGATTTGGTGCCATTTTACGCAGCAAAGAGGGAATAGTTTGCAGGTCGCAGCCGCATTTATGCTATATCTATTTGACATTAGTGTGTTTATGGAGCAGCTACAGTTTTAGCATAGCCGAGCTCTGGTTGATCTGAACTCCATTCATTAAACAAGCATTATATAAGTTGTATTTTATAGGTTTTTTTTCAAATTGTCGTCATTATGTAGTCACATCGGCATCATTATAACGCTAACCGTATTCAGTGACTACAGAACCTACAAAGCAGCAATAGTGATTATTTCAGACTGATTGATGAAACATTGTGTGTGTCTACATGGAAGTAAGCCCCTCCTCCTCTCAGCGCATTTTGACCGGGTGACACAAATATACACAAAGGGTCCTGCAAATAAATATAACTGATCCTGCGGTCAAACATTTTTGAGGTAAACATACCTTAAGTCTGCTCACTTTTAGCTTTCCAATCAAAGGATGTGTTTTAAAGGAGTCATCACCCGGAAATAGCAATTTCTCTTGTTAAAACATGCATATCTGTGTTTGACCTCAGTTGAAAATTGCCTGAAAGGCTGGAGTTTGAAAGTGGCGCCGTTTTTTCGCTTCTGCTCTTTTTCCGAACAGGAATAGCACACAAGGGTGTGCATTCCTAAAGCACGAGATTTTGATTCTGCGCCTTCGGTGACGTCACCGTGGCGGCTACTTGCATAAGCCCACCCCTCTTTCACCACCCAACCCCGCCCCGTCCGCTACCCGAAATCGCCGAAGCGCCACCATTATGTTTTGGAGTCTGCATGCAGGCAAGCCCCCCCGGCTCTGTCCTTCCTGCGGCGAATCAACGCGCGCCTCATTACATATTATACAATGCACATCCGGACCAGTCAAAACCTCGCGCGTAATCTCGCGTGATAAAATCGCGGTACGAAAAAGGGTCAGAACAAGCTCAATGTTTGATTAAATTTTTTTTTTTTTTTTTTCTAATAAGTTTTACGAATTGATCCAAAGCGATCCAAGGGGGACTGGATACGTATAAAACCAGGTGATGACTCCTTTAAATCCCTCTTGTACCTCCACACGTCTCAACTATTCGGTTCCACTGTGAAATAACAGACTATAAAATCCATCACAGTACAGAAACTAAACTTTTTTTCCTTTCCATTCAAGAATGGTGAACATGGGAAGACACTTTTAAAACTTGATGCTGCATTAACTTTTCTTATGATATGAATATTGCATCATCATCAGCAGTCCATCAGAAAACGTATCATGTGTAATAGATGATCTCGATGATACTTTGCTATATGATTTCCAAATTTGCCATCTCATTTTGTATTCTGTGGACATTTCTGATCGTGCTCAGCCTATGTTGCACAACTCTTTCTGCATTTCAATGTGATGGTCAGATCTCTTCACTCCAAACAAGAAGAGATATCCACTTTTCACTCACTATATGGCCTTGGACTGACCGCAATGTTCTCTTATGGCTTAAAATATGGAACAAGGGGTTCCTGGGTTGAAGTGACGGCTCTAAAGTTTCAATCCCAGATCATTTAGCTGACAGGCAGAGAAAATATCTCAGCGTCTCCAACAAACAGAGGCCTGAACACACTGACAGTACGGTGTAAGTTTGTAGATGAACTTGCGTTTTCTCTTTGTCAGCTAAAATGTGTGCCAAGAGGCTCAGCACCAAAGCAGAGTATTATATACTAGTTAGAGGGAAGGTGTAGCCACTGTAGAGACTGCTGTAGGGTCAGAACAGCTATAGAGAATAGATAAGTGAACAATGTAGAAACTACAACAACTACTACTACTTTCTGATGGCTGATGTGAGCTACATTCATTGGTTATATAGGGAAATCAAACAAATAACCTTTATGAGTTGTGGGCTTGAACAACTCAAAAAGGCAAAAAATTGAATATTTTTAGACTGTTTTCAATGTTGGTCATATTGCTTTGATCCGGCCATCTGAGTGTCTTTTTCAAAAAAACGTGTGTGGAGTTTTTTTGTGCCAAATGTATGGTACCCTGTAGCGAGCGTTTTGCTAAATTAAATGTGCTCTCTAGAATTCTTTTTTTATTTATTAAACAGTAAAATGATGCCTCTTGTTGGAATTTGCTACGTTTCTAAGCGCTTTACTACCTCCCAAAATGGACTGCATTGTGTCACATCCTCATGTGCATGCAGGAGATGCTAAAAATGAGGTTCAACTCTCACAATGCTCCATAGTGCTGGTAGTGGTCCAAACATCCACAGGCTACCTTTAAGATTCTTTGAAAAAAAACATTTCAGCGATCACACCTTCATCAGACAAGATGAAATGACTTTCGGGTTACTGATGGAGGCCTACCTGCAGAAACACTCATCCATCAGACCTGTTACAAAAGTATGTCCATCCGATCACTCAGGTCAGGGGATCGGTCGCTCGTGTTTTTGAAGTTGTAGAACCTGAGAACACGCTGAGCTTGCACATTAGGCTGCCCCCTGCACTGCCTGTTTCTAAATCCCATCCCTTAAGACCCATTTTTATTCTTTGGCGTTTAACTCTCTGTAAGAGTTTCTCTACTCTTATGGCCTTACTGTTATAGTTTTATGTTTTATTGATGTTTTATTTGTCACTTTTATGGTCTTATAGTTTTATGTTATTATGTTATTTTAATCTATTCTTAGTTTGTATTTCTTTGCTATATTTGATTGTACATCACTCACTCACACGAATAAAGTGTGCAGGACTTCTAGTTCCCTCTCCATTTCAACTTTGATGTTTTTCTCCTCTTAAAAAAGGAGACTGTCCCCTCGTACATTCATGTGTTCAAATGAATAAACTTGTATAAGAAACCTGAATGATGCATGATAATGACATTTATCTTTGTCTTGCTGTAGATGCTCAGCCCATCCGGACTCCTCTCCATATCCAACAGTAATGTCAGCAACACGAAAGCAAACTCTCTCCAAGTGATTCCTTCTTCATTTGGCACCCCGTCTTCCTCATCAGCAACCTCCACAATCCACCAGCTCAACAGCAACATCTGGCAGCTGTGTATCCAACTCGAGGGCATCGCCTGCTTTGCTCAGGCACTGGGGCACAACTTTCGTCCCATTTTGATGACATCACTGTACCCCATACTGGAGAAAGCCGGGGAGGAGACACTGCTGGTCAGCCAGGCAGCGATGGGCTCCATGTGGGACATCTGTAAGGCTTGTGGCTACCCCTCCCTGAAAGAGCTGATCAATGATAACGCTGACTACCTGCTCAATGACATATCCCTAAACCTGCAACGGCTCAGCCAGCATCCACAGGTAACTGTGACACATTGGCACGTTGTAAGAATACACAATAGCACTGCAAAAGGAGGAAAAGTAGTTTTCTTTTAAGAAAGACAATGGTTTGTACAGGAAGAGGAATTAAGTTATTCACTTTTATCCCACTTTTAAAGGACAAATTCAACATGAAATTGTATGAAAAGTGATGGATTTTTTAGTTTTATCAAATAACATTTGGACGTTCATTACCAGATACGGTTGTGCATATGATATATCATGTAGGGCAATTATTTATCATCATTTAATCAGTTGATTTGTTTTGGTGTATGGATTGTCAGGAAATAGAAAGACAATTTGACATTAAGCCCACTGCCTTTTCATTGCGGGAGTATCACTCCTTTTTTTCTGCAGCATTGTTGTTGTAAAAGGTTCTGAGACGGAAAGGGGTGACAGAATCGTGATTTTTCAGTGATTACGGCGGAATCTCTGAGGGAAAACACCTATTAAAAGTTCTCTGAGCTTTAATTAAAGCAGATTGCTTCGTTCGACCAAATGTCCAAACGCAAAGATATTCACTTCAAAGTCATTGGTTAAAGTTAAAGTTGAATCTGATTTTGTCAAGTAAAAACCAGTTTGATTCTAGTCCAAGTCTTTCTTCTACACCTTCTGTAGGTGAAAACTGTGAATGGGTCGAGGGTTATAGGTTTGTTAGCCCCTGAACATGAATTTGATCATGTCCCTGTTTTGTTGGCCAGGCTCCACGGGTGTTGACAGTGATGTTGACCCACTCTGACTGCAGCCTGCTGCCTCTGGTCGGGGACATCGTTCAGGATGTGCTTATGGCTCTGGATCTCAGCTACGACCACACAGCTGCTCTCTTCTGCTCTGTGCTGCTCGCGCTCATGAAGGCACTGGGTGAGATTTCAACTCATTGATCACATGTGATGTGTCATACCCATAACATACTGTAACTTTCCACATTCCACCACGCTTCGCCTTAGCATTTATTTCAGGTATAGTTGCAGGTGCAGTTTATATGTAGCAGGTGGTCTCTGAGAAGTAGTGCAACACAAAATAAAGGGAAAAAACTTGCATACTACCAGTTTTGCGTCAAACATCTCAATCCATCACTAATCTAACCTGTTCTTGTTTTTTTCTATTAGCAAGGTGGTTTCCCTCCAAATGTGGTAGAACCAGCCAGTCTACCAGACCCAAGACCACCTCCCCCGACGAGGAAGTCCTCAACATCCGCCAGTTCCTGCTAGATCACTGCAAACAGAAAGCGCTGTCGGAGGGCATTGGAATAGAGGAGGACGACACTGAAGATCTTGGTAATTCAGTGTGGTGTCTGTATGAGGACAAAACAGGAAATCATATTTCATTTTAGTATAGGTTTCATGTTGGAGAAGTGATATTAGTTGGAACATATCAGTAATGTGAATAACAAAATGGGAAATATAAGAACCTACAACAGGTCGATCCATTATCAAATCAAATCAAATCAAACTTTATTTATATGGCACTTTTCATACTTAAAAGTAGCACAAAGTGCCTCACAGAAAATAAAAGCAAACAAAACAAAAACGAAAAAAGATATGAACACGAAAAAAGATATGATTATAAATCCTCTATGACCGTCGCTGTCTCTCCAGAAGTCCCTCCGCCCTCAGAGAATGAGGATGTTGAAGATATTGGTGGTCCTGATGTGAAAGCAGAGCTTCCCGCCCACCTCAGCATCACTAAAGAAGTTATGGAGCGCTGCATACATCTGCTGTCCGACCCCAGTCTCAGGCTCCGACTCAAGGTACTGTCTGTGTTGAATGGAACCCTTTTAATTTGTATTCATACTGTTGAAATACGTTAGTTTTGTCTCTACACTGATGGCTTTGTATTAGTGTGAGAAATCACCCAGCCACACATGATATGATCATGAATATCCAATGGAGAACTGCCTTTTATATGGTATTAAAAATGCAGTATTTAGTATATAACACAAAGCTCAGTCTGTTGCTTGCTAATGTGGTTGTCAAATGAGCACCACGGAAGGCTCATTATGAGTTATACCACTAAAATATTATAGATAGTTTGGGTGTTTTGATGTGGGGTTGTAAGAGGTACTTATCCTTAGACGGTGTGTTACCTAATGTACAGTAGATGACAGTCAGCATGTTATGAAAATTTGCAATATCAACAATATTTTCTTTGTTTTAACTTGCCAGACAGAGTTTACCAACAGGGAACTGAACTGAAAGTGAAAATTAGAATTAGAGATGCTCTCTTCAAATGTCACTTAAGTTAATTTCTTTGTAATAAAATAATGTTTAAAAGTAGCGTACATTAAAAATGATATTGATTTTGGTGGCTAAAATATGTGACTTGCTAACTTCAACTTCTTTACTCAAAAGTGGAAAAACTACAAAGTGAATATTGAGTCATATTATTAATAATAATAATAATAAAAAGATGAATAATTCCTCTCAAATGCATCAAACTGAAGTAACGAGCCTGTTTTGAAAAATATAAGGAGTAGAACGTACAGATATTTGTTTAAAAATATTAAGGAATCAAAGGTAAAAAGTTGTAAGAAAATGAAATACTAATAGTATTTAAGCACAGCAACAAAATATTTGTACATTCCAGCTCTGATTTTTTTCTGATAAAAGTGTGACTGTCCTAAAGACACACAGTAATGGTGTTGTGCATGTGTTTGTGTGGAGGTGTTGGACGTGCTGGAGCTCTGTGTGTCTGTACTGAGTGAGAAGGAAAATGAATTGCTGCCTATGGCCCATCGCTGCTGGCCCGCCCTCCTACAGAGACTCACAGCTGATGACCCTTTAGCAGTCCTCCGAGCCTTCAGGGTACGTAAACAAGTCTTTACATCCACTTAGTTGTAAAAGTGTTAAAATGGCCTTTTTATGAAATTGATCATTTAGTGTTAGTCGATCATTTTGTGACATATGCTGCTTGATATTTTGGAAACACAAACATTTTATTCGCAAATGTTTAATGTTGTATTACTATATCATTAGCATATTATGTAAAAATATATTATATGAATAAACTTGTGAATATATTTTTTATCTAAAATCAAATAATATGTATATTATAGTATAGTCTTAGCTTAGTATGAATACAACTATGATGCTTTCTTTTGGTCGGCTATTTCATTGTTCATAATTCTGTGGAACATTTTATTTCAAAACATTTTAAACTAACAAGACAGGAAAATCAAATTGCTTGTGGATTGTCTTCCCAGAACTGGCTTTTCAGACTATTTCAGAGCATCACAGAGAATGAATAAGGCCTCTACCTTGTTCCCTGATGAGTGAAGATCACACTTGTTTGTGATCATTTCTCAAAGTACAGGTGTCTATTGATTCTGTTGTCACTCTGAATTTGTCTAAACCTGTCCCTATTAGGCTGGTTTTGTATCTTTCTGTCATATTTTCCCTGATGAATTGACAATATCTGATATAAGTGCTTTGTGAATTGTCTCTCATCACTGCTGCTGTCAAACTGTACAGTGGTCATCAGCAATGTGACAGCTTCGGGGTTTAGTAAACACTATGCTTCATCCAGGGGACAATACGGTGTCATTTGTCAAGGACACACCGCAGGGACATTTTATTACATTTGAACAACTTGCCGCGTACACGCTTTACATGCCAAGTCTCTCTGCCAGGTGCTGTGCACGCTGGGTGAAACATGTGGCGACTTCCTGAGGAGAAGGGTATCCAAAGAGGTCCTGCCCAAGCTGAGCGCCTCGCTGGTACGGCAGGCTCCGATCAGCGCCAAGGCCGGGCCCGTCTACACACACACCTTGGCCTACAAACTGCAGCTGGCTGTGCTGCAGGGACTGGGCTCGCTGTGCCAGAGGCTGGATCTGGGTGAGAGAATAGAAATCACACTCCACACAGCTTTCCCAAGACACAATGATCCATATATTACATATTATATTACATTTTATGTAATACACGTTTTTTTTTTATTTATAAGAATATGACATACACATTTCTTCATAATGGCAACCTTATTTTTAAAAAAAGGAAATATATACATTGTAATTTTTGGAAACACTTATGTGCTTTCTTTCTGAGAGTAAGATGAGCGGATCAATGATAATGTCGTTGGGAGCTGGAGTTAGGATATGGTTCTTCATGCTTCACATAAAGACTGGATTTGCTCCACTCTGTCCAAAGTGACATTGCCAACATTACCAACACATCTAAAGCAGTCTTATTTACACATTTTTTGAATTGTCATCAACAGAGATGCATTGACGATTTTAAATTTGAAGAGTAATTACATTATTTTTTCAACAAGCATCATTGTGGTACCGAATTTGGGAACCTTACGGTCAGGAAAAGTCTTTGGGTTGCTCCTCGCTGTGTTTGCTATTAATTGTTACAGGATATAAATCTACCCAAAGCTCTATCAATCGTAGTTTTTTCCTTTAAAATAGGTGAAAGCTTTCCTGCATGCCGCAAATAGGACACTCTTATTTCCTAAACCCTTACCATGGCACGAAAACGCACATAATGCAGTGACTTGTTTTACCACCAGATGGCAGTCTTGTGTAACAGTAAAAAGACAGGCAGGCGTACCAAAGCGGGAGTTTGGGCATCTCAATTGTCCTGTTTTGCATTGAAGACATGATCGAGTGTTGCATTTTTGACAAATCGAAGGAGGTATCTTAAGACGCAGTCAATTTATTCCATTGGCCTTCCCGACAGTCAACACGCTTTCAGATGTTTCTTCCACCTGCTAAATCAGCATTGTTTTATTAACCTTCCTTTGTTGATAGCTGCATCCTAGCACATCCTGTTCATATCAGTGTAACAGTCATTCACACCATTTCCATTCCCAATAAAATCCTCAATGGAATTTGATCATTAAAAAGGCCTTCAGGCTGTGGCGGTGCTTGAATCCCACACATAATAAAGATGACTTTGAACACACGGACCATAGCCAGTTGAGCCAACGGGATGCTGCCGAATCCTTAGTTGCACTTACGATAACTGCCGCAAGCAACTGTTCCCCCTCAAGCTCCATTTCACCACAATCAAGCAAGAAATGCTGTTAAATCTGCACAGCAATCAGCAAATCTCAAGGCTACAGGAAGGGAGGACATTTAATTAATTAACTCGACAGTGTAATGTTCTTTTACTGTTGTGTGTTTTGTGCTTTGAGTCGCCTTCAGCATCCGAAACTGTTCATTCAAATTAGCGAGAGGGCTCAGTGCCAGTGTGTTACCAATGATATAATTATGAGCTGCTTGTCTAATTTTCATCAATCATTAAGTTCATTAAGCAGCGATGTCCCTGTCACAGTCATACTGGGTTGTGGTTGCTCTAGTTTTCTGATACTGCTGAGTATTCAAGAAGAAACGCAGGACTTCTAGTGGAACAAGGAGCATCTGTGCGACTTCTTTTCATCTCTATTTTGGTGCGTTTACTTATATCTGAGTGGATAAGTGTTTTTTCAAAGTATGTTATGAAAATAACACGCTCAACAACTGCAGTCAGCTGTAAAAAAATTAAAGGGAAAATAGGCTTGTCGTTAATTAAGAGGTAATCAAATTCTCTTCTGCTTCTTAAAGACAGCGAGGATGCAAAAAGTGTTTGGTGGGGTTACAGCGGCACACTACGTAGAGGTTACATACAGCTGATTCAAAAGGCTCATTGTTTTTTTTGTTTTACAGTACACAATGGCAGTAATTCTGATTGAACAAAATGCAGAGAGGTGTAGAATATTATTTTAGGATTTTTCGCGTGGTGGCACGGACATTAACGTTCCTGTCCACCTCTGCAAGACGTGGGATTCATTCTGAGTCGTGGTGTCTCCACCATAGCGAGGTATGACACTCGGTGATAGTGTGACGCTCACACATGTCACACCCTCCTGCTGAAGCTCATCAGTGCCAGATGAAAAGGTCGCTCGCTCTCTGAATGCAGGGCTGTCTGCAGCTCTCCCCAGGCCAACAGTAGAGTTAGTAGTGACAGCACTGCAGTGCATGGGGAATTCCAAATTAGGCACGGATGTGGAGAAATATCGATTTTTAAAAGACATTTGTTTAAAAACAGTACAATTTACAGTGCTAGTAGCAGCCCAGCTCTGTCTGTTATCATGAAACATATTCTCTGTTGTCTTCACACAAGGACCCTGTTTACAGTAAACTGCAGTAATCAGTCTCTTTCTGCAGCAGGAACGATGTGTGGGAATCTCAGTGGAAATCTGAATAATCAGAAATGGCTGTTTTTATCATTGAAACATGAACATTGAGTCCTAATCTTTAACAGCAAACACAAATTACATACAGCATAATGCAGGAAAAAGACCCATGTGTATAGAAATACAGGCAGACAAGTATTCAGACACTATGCATAACCGTAACCGTAAATACACAAGATACATACTGCATATTGTGTTAAATCTGTTTTGTGCTGTTTCCTATAGTCGAGGGTCTGTTGTTCGCGTTGACAATAGCTTGGTCACACAGGGCTCGTTCAAGGAGACTGTGAGGGAGAGGGGTTTTTGGCGTTACACACTGGTTTTGGCGGCAGACGACAATCTCAGGAATAAAGGAATTGGCAGCGGTACGCTTTTGTGCCTCAGCCTCTTACCACACAGTTCTCTTCAGACAGTGTCGGCGCTTTCACCTCTTGAGTCTCTAAGTGTGCAAAGAAAAGGTGGGAAGCCATGAAATACCATCTCCGGTGATAGAGAACATGACATACACTGTTTGACTAAGGATGAACTCAGATCAAGTGGCACGTTCCTTTCTGATGCCGATACGAAGGTAAAACAAACAACGAATCTTAGTTTCAGTTGAATCTCTGCTCCAAGTTCACACACTTTCCTCAAAAATGGTGCAACATGACAACATGACAGGCTTACGACGGGAGTTTCAATTGAAGGCTTTTTCTCTATTTGACAAAAACTGTGTGAATCTTTTTAAAGCTGCTCCATGAAGCAATTTTCTAGTGATATAGCATTAAATGACTGTGTATAATAAGAAATAGAGATGAACCCACAGAAAATCCTCCATGTGGAGCTTTTTTAGCCTCCTTTTGCCCGTTTCTTTTCCCGCCTGGCAAATTAATTTCTCAAAACCTTTTTTTTTTCTCCGGCTGCAGCAGGCAGCTGTTATTAGTGGGCAGAACCACATCTATCAGCTAAAGAGCCATAAACGACAAATAAATGCTTATGTAAGTACAATGTCAACTTACCAATTAAACTTTATAAGTCTGATTTTAGGGTTTTAGCTTGTTTTACTGCAAGTAGACACATTCAAATAGTACATAACTGTTTAGTAACCAGCAAGTTATTGCTCCTTTTAAAGAGTTATAGCATTACTCAACTTATTACTTGACATCAAAAGTAATTAGTTAGGTTACTCATTATATTGACATGTTATTTCTAAATAACATTTCAGTAGGAAGTTCAGTAAATCCTGCAAATTTATTATCTAAAATAATAAAAGGTGCACATGGAGACGCCCCCCACAGTCCACGTGCCTTCCACCTTCTGCTTTGTTCTTCAAATTAAAACTGAAGTTGGGAAATATTACAGTCTCCTCCTCTGCCTCAGGGTGCGGTCAAAAACACGTATTTGCCTGAAAGTTCTATTCGAAGCAATGCAAAGATGCACAGACTTACTGTTCACATCCTAATCTTACCTGGCACAAAAACAAATATGTTGTGGAATTGCAGCGTCCCTGGGAGAGTAATGCATGACAGCCCAACAGCGAGGTGGGTAGTTAGTAACCCATTATGGTTGACCCCTTCTCCCTCAACAATCCCTTCAGTCTGTCAGCTGGTGAAATCATCAGCTGTGAGTGGTCGTCGTATAAACCCGCCTCTGCAGCCACAGCTACACCATTACGGGTGTAATGATACATTCAGCTCACACGTTGGTTTGATGCTGGTTTCTCGCTTTGCTATTAACACAGTATTGCAAACAAAATTAGAATAAACACAATCATGCTTCATTTTTTAATATTATTTTTACTGTGTTTCTAAGAGCTGAGATTATTTTACTTTCCTTTATTACGATTGTAATTGAAATATAATAAGACATATTCTCAAGGTTTGTCAAAGGTTTGCAAAGTATGTGATTGTGGTTTTGAACAGTAAATCTCAAACTGCCTTTTAACTGCCACGTAAGCCGAATGAAAAAAACGTTTTGCATGTGAAACGGGTTAATTAGCTTTGTGGTAAAGTCACATTGTGACAAGTCAATTAACTGAACATGATATTTTCATAAACATTCATTTTGTGTCTCAAAGCATACCTTCTGTATCATCTATTTCACTCTAAATGGACCATCATTTACTAAATGAACATCATGCCTTATTGAAGAAGACTTGAAACTAGAGATTGAGACCATAAACTCATGTTTACTGAGATAATAAATCAAGTGGGAAGTAGGGTCACTTTCTCATAGACTTCCATGCAATCAGACTTACTTTTGCAACCAGAGGAGTCGCCCCCTGATGGCCAGTAAAAGAATGCAATTCTTGAAAAGCAACCTTTATCCATTCAACACTACAGACTACAAAAAGGCAATAGCAGCACTCGACTGGAATGTATTCAAGTAAAAAAAACACACATTGCTGTTACATTAAGTAAAAAAGGCTTTAATGATCCTTGTTCATGATTTTAGTTGCTGGCTGTTGACGCTCTCCTCCTTCATATCAGAAGGGGAGAGATTTGGAGTTGGAGATGGAGAGACTGGAAAAGCAGGAGAGAAACAGTCAGCGGCTGCAGCCTTACTCATGTGAATACCGATTTGGCTACAGCTTACCTCTGGGACGCCTGCAGCAAGCCAATTACCAAGCCTCAGTCACAGGGGGAGAAAGACAGAAACACAGATTGACTGAAGCAAATAATACGTTTCTGCCGCAGTTCTAGCTTCACCGTTATTCGTTTACTACAAACTCTAACAACACCTGACCGTTTCCTCTTGAGTAATTCTCCCTTCTCTGCTTCCCTCCAAGCACCTTGTTTGCACAAAAGACTACAGGCCATTGCAGCACCGGCAACGGAAGCAAAAGGGATAAAAGCACTTGCTAAATAATCACATTTAACTCTGAAATGTGCACTGCTGCTTTTATTCTTGACACACGGTGAGCCGGCCTGGTTCAAGCCGAGTGTGGGTTGAATTGGCAGCGTAAGCAGAGAGAGAGGGGGGGGGGGGACATGTTTTGAAATGAGGCTTGAAAGGCAGCCCAGTTTGCAGCTTAGGGAATCACTAAATGTCTGAGAGAGAGTGAGAGAGAGAGAGTGAGAGAGAGAGTGAGAGAGAGAGAGACCATGAAAGGTGCAGCTAGAGAACAGGGGGGGTAAAACTGCAGCAAGTGAAGGGATGAAGATGAAGGGAAGGATAGAGGAAAAGGTAGCTATTTCCACACACATCCACTCCTCAAAGGGGGAAGAGTGGAGGTGTGAAATCCAGAGATGTGGAAACAGCCTGCTGTGAAATTTTTCCTCAGCCGTCTCAGCAGTTTCTCTCAGCTCGTTAGGAGTTAGGTAAAGTCCAGGCATGATCTATTTCTTTTTCTTTTCTTTCATCTTCTCTCCTCCTCCCTTTCCAATCTACCATCTTCCCAAGCTGGACCGTGTTCTGGGATCTGTGTGGGAACTTACATCTTGAGGTTTTGATCATGGGGATTCTAGCAAACTGCATAAAAAGCTGATATTGATATTGGCTGCTTGTTTTCTGATATGATCATATGTTTCTGCTGGTGACTAAATTTCATTATGATATGTTGATATTATGTAAAAATGTATTGTTTCCATACATACATTGCATACACACATAAGGACATGTATTTTACAACAGGGCTCTAAGACGTTATGGAGGATGAAGTGCAGTAAAAGTCCTGTGTTTGCTTTTCTCAGGTGAGGCAGACCTGGATGCTGTTTGTGAGGCCTGCCTGCCCTACCTGAGCTGCAGACAAACAATTAGACTGCAAGAGGCCGGCGTAAGGTGAGCCCTTATCCAAGTCCTTCAATTTCATGCTTTATGGTTATGCTCTATCTTTTCTACTCCTTGTGGGTTTCGCCTCCTTGGAATTGTCATACTCCTCAAAGTTGTCAGTTTTCTTCGTCTATTCTTGTCCCTTATTGTTAGAAATTGTTGGATGTGCACGTACGACTGATGGCTGATACTTTTGAGATGCTCTTGGGAGGTGGGTCCCTGCTTGGTAAACATGAGCCTGCTGTCAGCTGCAAAACGATCTTAAATAAACTTTAGGAAGTATATTTAAGGGGCCAGTATTCTCTGTCAGAACTGCTTGCGGGATGGTCAAACGCTTCGGTAAGCCCTTTCTGACATAAGATTGTGGGGAGGACTGATGAGATGGCATTCACACCCACTTTACAATGTGATCGCTCAGTTATGCAGAGGTGAGAGAGGAGCCAGCATTTAAACTTCTCTCTTTAGCTATCTTTTTTTTTTTTTTTTTTTATGTAATCAACCATGTCACTTTCCATGTAAACAACCATGTGCAACATTATGAATGTCTTCCAGGGGAACCTGTCTGAAAATGTGTACTTATTTGAATGTCTGTCACTTTGGATTACCAGATGGTGTTTTTCCATCCCATTTAAATAAAATAATATATAATATAGTCCAGAGATAATCCTCTTCCCCTGTATCTTTGGTTCCTCTCCACAGCGTTTTCAAACACTTAATCCAGGTGGACCCGGATGCCTTCTGGTTTACTCTAAATGAGCTGCACTGCCCGTCCTCCTACACCCCGCCCCACCCAGACCTCCATCATGTTCATCTGAACGGCATGGGTCGACCGAGAGATGAGTACTCCGACAACGTGCTGAAACTGCTGAGGGAGGAGTTTGGCTCGGTGGGTGAGATCGTCAACCTGCCAGTCAACTTAGGAGCTGGTGATTGATGTGATCGACTCAGCCCTCACATGGACGGCTCCTTCAACCACTAACTGCTACAAGTCAGTGTACTGAAAGAAAATCTGACTCTTGTGCCAAATCACAGCCATCAGATACAGATGTGATAACCTTCATGCTCTATACAGCTCTGATAAGCAGCGAGGGACAAAGGGAACATATCAATGAAGCATCTCTGCTGTTCACTCTCCTGCTGCAGGCGTAGAAACATTCCCGACAGGTCTTCTGCATTAGGAGACATGCAGTCACAGTGCTGATGTATTTAATTTCATGTGAATACATAAACTGTATGGAGATGTTATGTTTGCTGTCATGTTATATTTGCTGTTGTCATATATATTTGCTGTATGAGTATTTTATACAGATTGACTGACCCAGATCAAGACATTTATTTTGTGACCCTGAACCATTGTTGATTAAATAATCACCTATTATCACCTCATCCAAATCAGTATGGTGTTTTCTCCTGATTAGGCCTAATTCATGGATTAGGCCTAATCAGGATGCTGATGATGATTCAGAGCTAAAATTGTGAGTATTTTCTGTTGTAAAGTATAAAGTATAATATGTATAATTTGATCAGGTCAACCACTGCAGGCATCATACACAGCAAGTGAGGTTTTTTTCTTGCAAATATATGACTTTATAAGCTCAGAGAATATTCAAGTTTTATTTTCTTATATTTGTGAGTTTCTTTGTGAAAATGGAACACTTAAATTTGAGTTTTTCTTCTCAGAAATGTACGACTTCTTTACGTTTTTTTTTTTTTAACCTACAATGGTCCTAATATGCCCATATATACACTCACCGGCCACTTTATTAGGTACACCTGTCCAACTGCTCGTTAATGCAAATTTCTAATCAGCCAATCACATGGCAGCAACTCAATGCATTTAGGCATGTAGACATGGTCAAGACGATCTGCTGCAGTTCAAACCGAGCATCAGAATGGGGAAGAAAGGTGATTTAAGTGACTTTGAACGAGGCATGGTTGTTGGTGCCAGACGGGCTGGTCTGAGTATTTCAGAAACTGCTGATCTACTGTGATTTTCACGCACAACCATCTCTAGGGTTGACAGAGAATGGTCCGAAAAAGAGAAAATATCCAGTGAGCGGCAGTTCTGTGGGCACAAATGCCTTGTTGATGCCAGAGGTCAGAGGAGAATGGCCACACTGGTTTGAGCTGATAGAAAGGCAACAGTAACTCAAATAACCACTCGTTACAACCGAGGTATGCAGAAGAGCATCTCTGAAAGCGCAACACGTCGAACCTTGAGGCGGATGGGCTACAGCAGCAGAAGCCCACCGGGTGCCACTCCTGTCAGCTAAGAACAGGAAACTGAGGCTACAATTCACACAGGCTCACCAAAGTTGGACAATAGAAGATTGGAAAAACGTTGCCTGGTCTGATGAGTCTCGATTTCTGCTGCGACATTCGGATGGTAGGATCAGAATTTGGCGTCAACAACATGAAAGCATGGATCCATCCTGCCTTGTATCAACGGTTAAGGCTGCTGGTGGTGTAATGGTGTGGGGGATATTTTCTTGGCACACTTTGGGCCCATTAGTACCAATTGAGCATCGTGTCAACGCCACAGCCTACCTGAGTATTGTTGCTGACCATGTCCATCCCTTTATGACCACAGTGTACCCATCTTCTGATGGCTACTTCCAGCAGGATAACGCGCCATGTCATAAAGCGCCAATCATCTCAGACTGGTTTCTTGAACATGACAATGAATTCACTGTACTCAAATGACCTCCACAGTCACCAGATCTCAATCCAATAGAGCACCTTTGGGATGTGGTGGAATGGGAGATTCGATCATGGACGTGCAGCCGACAAATCTGGAGGAATGTTTCCAGTACCTTGTTGAATCTATGCCACGAAGGATTAAGGCAGTTCTGAAGGCAAAAGTGGGTCCAACCCGGTGCTAGCAAGGTGTACCTAATAAAGTGGCCGGTGAGTGTATACTCAGCAGCAAACTTAAATCAGGTCTGAAAAAAGTCCTGAAAATCTTTCAGATTCATCCTTTAAAAATACTAAGGTGCTGTATCTGTACAAAGGACGGAGGAACTCTGCCCCATGAGGGGATGTCCTCACGAACCTGCCACCTACATCCCATATGCTGTCAGCTGGAAAGGAAAAGGCTGCACCAGGTTGTGTAACTATGGGGGTATTGAACGCCTCATGGCAGGGATAGTGGCCTATCTATCATTGTACCTGTTAACACTCGGAGCCCTACAGGGTGCTTGGGATGTTTAAATGAAAGAAACAGGAAGCCCCCTCCGTTATCACATCACCTCACTGATGGGAGAACCCCGAGCCTCACCACTGCATCGCTCCATAATGAATGTACGAGCCTTCCAGTGTGAAACAAGATCGCCACGTGTTTTGTATTTAGCTGGCCTTGCTTAATGCTAGGAGCGTGGCGCAGTGCCTCTTTATCTCATACTGTGCTGTTGCTATTTATCCTGCTGCCAGCGCTGACAATAGCACCATTAGTCATCAGCAGCAAGGGGAGTGGAGCTTTGGCAGCACCTATTATACACAGGCGACTGCCTTACACCGTTTCTCCTTAATGCACATGGACAGACGCACAGAGCAGGGGCCGAAAGCTCAACCACAGCTGACGTAGAACCAACAAACACCCACAATGACCCTTTAGATATAAAAATGTAGTGGCTGACCAAGAGCGTCTTGTTGTGACTTTCACATCTCTAAATCAATGAGATAATGGCCAGGTGTTTCATATACAATTTATTTCATTTGTTAAAGCCATACACTTAGTGTGAGACCAAACATTCTAGAAGAAATGTACATTTTACCTCCTTTTTTTTATAACAGTGATCTTTTCTTTACAAAACATCAAATAAGAGTTACTCTTTGGAAAAAAAAACAATCCCACTGATCGCTGTCCAGTAAAGCATCCTGCCAGTCTACAGGGCCTGCCAACAGTAACAGGAGCGCTGTGGTTCCTCTGATGGATAATACAGTGGAGAAGTAAAGCCCCGCATGGCCTTGAGACACCGGCTATATTTTGAGGCAGCAGCGACAGCCAATTTCAGCGTTTCACTAACAGCATTTCCCTCTTATTTCTCGCCCTCGCTGCCCAAGGCTTCATCCAGAATGTTACCCACATTCACTCTTTCCCATTTGATCCCTTCAGAGCAAAGTATTGTCCTGCACTCCACACATCTAAGCGGAGAGGTGATCAAGTTACAAAATTGGCAGAAGCAAAATGGTCTCTGAAATATTTTTGGAGCGGGTCCCAAACTGCACGAAATATAATCCCACATTCAAGGTCATTAAAACACGGTAACACTCATGTTTGCAGCCCTGCACAAACAGTACAGTAGTTTAAGAAACACTGCTTAAGTACTAAGATACATAAGGGAAACCCCTTTCTGAGCAGCTATGAAGAGAACATGTCATTCATCTGTCTGTACAGCACTTCTGGAGATCTATTTGACAGGACTTAAAAAGATTCAGAACAGAATGGACATTTTTTTTAAATGAACCAAACACATAAATGACTAAAAATGTCCTTAACTAACACACTGTCTTTGTGTATGGTTGGTTGAAAAAGTTTTTAAGAAAGTTACTGAACATGCACTCACTTTATTTCATATTATACAGTCATATATACAGAGTGGATTAGAGGCTTGTAGTGGAGAGGATTGAGGCTTTTTAAATGATTGAGCACTGGGCCGAAGCATTGCAATAAGGGAACTAAGATGGGATAGAAATACAGCACGACTCTTTCCAAAAAAGTGTTTTGCACCAAGATCACATTTCTTCCATTGATTTCTTGTCAGAGTGGATTCAGAGGCACACCATGTCAGATTCTTTATTTAGTGGCACAGATTTTGAGCTTTTCACGGCTTTCCAAACAGGTGGGAACAACATCATTGATTTCTTTCATCCTGAACAGCACAAGGAGTGAGCAAAAATCATATTTTCTGTTGCGCTGCAAATTCATCAGCTTAGAAGTGCTGTGGGGGAAATATAGCCTGTGATGTGATTTGTTTGATCTGCACACAAGTGTGTGTGTGTGGGGGGAGGGGGGGATCCCACAATTTACTCCAACTCAAATGAATTGAGGCCGTATCCGTCCTTGATGAGTACTGCTGCTCTGGATGGGACCTTGGCAAGTTTCTGCTGAAGAAAGCATGTTTCCCCCCCCGGGAGTAAACACAATAAATTGCTGAATTTCGGATGCTAACAGATTTTGCAGCATTTTTGTGTCTTTTATTAGAACGCACAAAAAGATGCAACAAAGCTAGTGCTTTATATAAAAAGCTAAGGAATCAGACTCGACCAGATTCCAGGGAAGAATTACTGACCATTTAGTTTCACTCCGGGCACTCTCAGAATAAAAGGAACTTTCTTATACTGGGTGTAGATGGAACAAAAGGTATAATATACTTTTGTTCTGAGGGTGTATCAAATAAGAGAGTAAGGCAGTGGAAGAAGTATGAGCCTGAAAGCAGGGTTGGTCATTTACAGTATCTAAAGTACAAGAGTGGAGCAGAGCATGAGTTAATAGTAAGACAGAAGTCTTTTTTTGTTGGTGCTGAGGCCAGAAACAGTGGAGCTGCTTAGATCTACACATCAGCCCCCCCCTCTCTGAAAGTCGTGAAGCCAGGCCTTACAGACGGTGAGCAGCCAAACCCAGACCGGTGCACAGCAAGAAAAAGCTACATTCCCCTACACAGGTTACAGCACTGTGCTCTGAACAAGCCATCCTGTACATTTCTCGGGATTTGGGGATTTTATGCACACACTTGCGCTGTGTGGGAAGAATAGCTTTTTATGCTGTGACACACATCATGTTATGCAATCCTTGTGTAATCTATCACTCAGGTGTAAGAAGCCCACATCTACAGCGTGCAGCTCGGCTCGTTGGTGCAGTCATTGTGGCTGTGGTTACTGTCCACGTCCCTCTTCCTCAGCTCTCTGCCCGCCTTGTGCTGCTGCTGACCGCTGCCACTGTGGCTGTGGCCGTGGTGAGCCGCCGTCGAAGGCCGCTTGCCGTGACTCTGGGGCTCCCCGTGATTCTGGTGATGGCCATGGGCGTGCTCTTTGGTGCCACCGTGAGACTCTGCATCGTCGACAAATGCCCCTCCTCCCTTGGTATCGTCCAGGGCCTCGAAGTTGCCGTTGTGGTCGCTGTTGATGATGTCGCTCTCCGGCTGCACCTGCAGGTAGGCTCTGACGCGGTGGTGGCGGGCGCCTGCGTCATCGCTGAAGTCGATGACACGGCACTCGTAGGTACCCTCATCGGACGGCTTGACCCGGGACAGGCGGAGCTTATGGGAAATGTTGCTTCCTACAACCTTCACAACCTGTAAAAAGGGGACAAAATAAAATGAGAAAAGCGAGAAATTATGATGAGACTGAAAAATAGATCCTGAATGAAAATGTAGCACAAGTTAAGCAATTAAACTGATCGGTAACAAAGCAACATCTATCTAAAATTTGCTAATATTAGCCAAGTCGATCGGTGGCGGCAACACCCCTGAGTGTATTGAATTGAGCCACCATATACAGTATTTTATCATAAGATATATTTGGAAGAGGAAGAATGGGCTATGTCTTCTTTTAAAAGTCAATATAGTCTCGCTAAGCTAAAACCTTGAAAGTTTATGATATCCAAAAGATAGAAATGGGCCCAGTAGAAGGCAGACAGGTAATGTCAAAGTTGGTGCAAAAAAAGCAGTGGAGCGAAATCCTTAATTACAAGAAGATATCTCCCTGAAATGGTTCAGATGTAAAGTCATAGCATAGTATGTCGAAAAAAGTCATAATAAAGTCATAGTATTTTATGTAAAAAAAAAAAGTCATAGTATAGTATGTCGAAAAATGTTTAAAAGTTTTAGTATAGTATGCCGAAAAAAAGTAATAATAAAGTAATAGTATAGTAAGTCAAAGAGTTATCCAAAAGTAATAGTATATATGTCAAACAAAAATGAATAAGTCATAGTATATAATACGTTGGAAAAAGTCATAATAAAGACATATGTCGAAAAAAGTCAAAGTATAGTATGTCAAAAAATGCCAGTCATAGTATAGTATGTAGTAAGTAAAAAAATAAAAGTCAGTGTAGTATGTCGAAAAAAGTCATAGTATAGCTTGTCGGAAAACAATTAAAGTCATAGTATAATACATTTTAAAAAAGTAAAGCCATAGTATTGTACATAAAATAAAAAGTCATAGTATACTTAATCAAAGAGTAATAAAAAAGTAATAGTAAAGTATGTGTTACGACCCCAAGGTCGTATGGACGGTTCTGTATTGGTGTACTGATTTAACCTCCTGTGTTTGTGTTGTGGATGTTTCTTCTCTCTGGCTGATCGTATCTGTGTGATGCAGGTGAGCTTGGTTGATTGCATGATTGACTGTGTAAGCGTGACGGTTCTCCAGAGAGGTGACTGGTTCCAGCCTCCAAGCTGGTGGTTCAAAAGGCTGGCTCCTCCCAGTTCCTGCGGGCTCTCCTTTCTTCACTCCTGACAAGACCTCCAGCATAACTTGTCTTCTGTTGAATGTCCTATCTCAGTATTAAAATAACAGTCCAGGTTCGATAGGGGTGGATCGCATTTATGTTGAACTATTTTTCTCCTGTGTTTTGATTAGGAGTTAGGTTAATGATTTGACTTGTGTTTCCATTTGTTTGAGTAGGTAAGTTTCGGTGGTTGCATTTAATTTCCTTTTGTTTTTTTTGCTGTTCAATCACCCTGAAGTTAAACCTCTAAATAATAAATCCTTAAAAGAGCTGCTAACATTTTGTTGCTGGTGGTTTTTGGGAGCTGGGAAGAGGGAAGTCTCAACTTTCATGTTGCATAGTATATTATATTGAAAAATGTCATAGAATAGTATATTGAAAAAAGTCATAATAAAGTCATAGTATAGTATGTCAAATACATTATAATAAAGTAATAGTTAAAAATATATAATAATAATAATAATAATAATAATGATAATAATAATAATATAACATGTAAAAAAATGTAAAGTCATAGTGTAGTATGTCGAAAAAATGTAAAAGTCAAAGTATAGTATGTCGAGAAAGTCGTAAAAAAGTCATAATATAGTATGTCGAAAAGACTCACAATAAAGTCATAGTATAGTAAGTCGAAACGAATTCATAGTATACTATGTAAAAAAATCAAAGTCATAGTAAACTATGTCAAAAAGACTCATCATAAAGTCATAGCATAATATGTCGATACAAATGTCAAAGTCATAGTATAGTATGTGAAAACATTCATAACAAAGTCAAAGTGTGTGGAAAAAAAATCATAATAAAGGCATAGTTTAGTATGTTAAAAAAGACATAGTATAGTAGGTGAAAAAGAAACAAAAAATAGTATGTCAAAAAAAAATTTAAAAGTTATAGGATAAAATGTCGAAAAAAGTAATAAGAAAGTCATGGTATAATAAGTCGAAAAAAATTTACAATCATAGTATAGTATGTTGAAAAAAGTCATAATAAATTCATAGTATAGCATGTCAAAAAAAGTCATAGTATAGTTTGTCGAAAATAAATTAAAGTCATTGTAAAGTATGCGGAAAAAAGTCATAATAAAATAATAGTTTAGTAAGTCATCGTATAGTATGGCGAAAAAATCCTAAATCATAGTATAGAATGTTGAAAAAGTCATAATAAAGGCATAGTATAGTACGTTGAAAAAATTCATTGGATGGTTAGTCAAAAAAGTATTAAAAAAGTAATAGTATATTATGTTGAAAAAAATGTAGAAGTCATAATATATGGCGAAAAATGTTTTAAGTCATAGATATGTTGAAAGAAGTTAGAATAAAGTCATAAAATAGTATGTCTAAAATAATTTAAAGGTCATAGTATAGTATGTCGAAAAAAGTCATAATAAAGGCATAGTATAGTACGTTGAAAAAAAATTTAAATTCATAATATTTGTTGTAAATGTTTTAAGTCTTATTGTAGTATGTCGAACAAAGTTAGAATAAAGTCATAGTATAGTATGTCGAAAAATGTAATAAAAAAAGTCATAATATAGTGTGTCTACTATAATTTCAAAGTCATAGTATAGTATGTGTGTAAAAGTCATAATAAAGGCATGGTATAGTACGTTGAAAAAACGCAAAAAGTCATAGTATAGTAAGTCGAAAAAGTAATAAAAAGTAATAGTATAGTTTGTTGAAAAAAGTCATTAAAGGTCATATTGATAACATTTTTATTTAAACGAATAATTTCGTCGTAATAGTAAGTGTAATACAAAAGTAATAGTATAGAATGTCGAACAAAAATGTAAGTCAATGTATAGTATGTTGATAACGTCATAGTATAGTTTGTTGAAAAAAGTAATTAAAGGTCATATTGATAACATTTTTATTTAAACGAATAATTTAGTAGTAATAGTAAGTGTAATACAAAAGTAATAGTATAGAATGTCGAACAAAAATGTAAGTCAATGTGTAGTATGTTGTAAGTCATAAAAAGTCATAGTATAGTATGTCAAAAAAAATTAGTAAGTCATAGTATATAATATGTCGAAAAAAGTCATTAAAGGTCATATTGATAACAGTTTTATTAACAAATAATTAAAAAATATACATTCACAGAGCTTTTAGAAAGGTGCAGAATCAAAGTATCACTTCTCATGAAAAAACATTTTTGATTGTGAATTAATCATTTAAAAAAATGTTGACGGATCCAAAATTATTGTTCGTTTACCTCTGTGTAGATTAGGCCTGTTCGATTAATCGATTTTAAATCATAATTGAGATTATGTAGTTAGGACGATGTTAAAAATGTGAAAATCATAAAATCGATTTTTTAGTTAAGTTAAAGTTCTGCAATTTATTCATTCATTTTTGTTTAATGGACACACCTGAAGATACATGTGAAAGTTAGGTTGTTCTCTTAATCCCAAAGGGATTGTATTTTTTTTTACAAGAGGTCTACAAGAAGATAACATGGAGCAAAGCCAGATGGCAAAAGTTCATTAATTGTTCTTTATATTAATCCCTTGAGGGATTTTTTGTTTAATAAGAGCAAGGTTTGCACTCAAATCCCAATGGGGAAATTATTTGCAAAATGTTCAATAAAAAACAGCATATTTGAAATAATTTATTTGCCTTTTGTCATTTCACAAAATAATCATAATCGTAATCGAAAATCGGATTTTGGCCCAGGCACTTCGAGGAACAGCTGTGTTGTGACGTGATTGCAATGGAAGGGGGAGTGTGAGTTCGACATCTATGGGCTGGATGTTATCAATGTTGTCAACCTTTAAAGTCACAGTATAGTATTTTGAAATAGTCATATTAAAGTCATAGTATAGTATGTGGAAAAAAATTAAAAGTCACAGTAGAGTAAGTCAAAGAGTAATAAAAAAGTAATAGTATGATATGTAGAAAAAAAGTCAAAATAATCATAGTATACTATGTCAAAAAAAAAGTCAAAATGAAGTAATAGTATAGTATGTCTAAATTTTTTTAAAAGTAAGTCAGTAGTAAGCCAAAGAGTACTAAAAAAAGTCATAGTATAGTATCGTAAAAAAAACCGTCAAATTCAAAGTATGTCAAAGAAAGTCCTAATGAAGTCATAGTATAGAACGTCAAAATAAATAAAAAGCCATAACACAATGTTGAAAAACTTAAAAAATGTAAAAGTCATAGTATAGTATGTTGAAAAAAGTCATAAAGAAGTCATGGTATGGTATGTCGGAAAAAATTCATAATAAAGTCATGGTATAGTATGTCAAAGAAAATTAAAAAGTATTCAGATAGTTTGCTGAACAAGTGTGTTAATTAGAAGTGCTGGCAGTTTACAATCTTTACTGTCAGCCACTTTATATGACAGTTTTATTGATCTTCTCACACAACTGTCAGCACAGAAGCGATTAACTTTATTTCATAAAATGTTGAACTTGTACGTATAAAGGTTTATGGGTGCCGATTATAAATTAGGCTTAGCGGTGTTTAAAATCATGAATGTACAGACACAATATGAGAGCTACAGCATACAACGTGATGCTCAAATAGTTTCTGCATTCTACACTGGATACACTCTACACACACACACACACACACACACACACACACACACACACACAGAGAGAGAGAGAGAGAGAGAGAGAGAGAGAGAGAGAGAGAGAGAGAGAGAGAGAGAGAGTTGCAGCTAAAAAAATTCTATTTATGGCCTTGAAAGTATCAAGAGACTGCATCTTGGAGGTAAAAGCTTCGGAAGTTCACAGAGAAGTACTGTTGGGAGAATGAGAGTGGGGACATTGTGACATGTGACTCACAGAGATATAAATACCACTTCACTTATCACCCACCTTCCTGCCTGTGACGGCAGCAGTGTGTAGTATGTGTGGCGGCCGTTGCGTGTGACTGTATGTAAAAGCTTAATGATGCTATGGAGCGCTCTAGTATGTGGACTGCATGTTTTTGCTCTACAAAATGAATGTGGGCCAACATTCATTATAAGCTCATAATAATTTTCCAGCTGTACAGCCTGCAGTGTTCAGCTACACTCACACAATCACACACCAAATCCACAGCTGGCATTTTCATAATAGCGAATCAGCAGCAGTTGGCCTCTTGGGAGGAAGGAGAGAGGCGCCATGGTTTTTGTGTGTGTGTGTGTGTTGTTTCTGCGCTACACATCTTTGCATATCTGAATCTTTTTAACTTTATATGCCATTTTATTTACTTCTACATCACTACTTGCATACAAATGCATAATTAGCCAGCAGCAGTTGTTGCTCATTTTTGTAATTGTACAGTCGGCAGAGGCATCTAGCGATGACAAGGTAAAGAGCGCTAGATCCTGCTCACTTTTGCAGTTAATTACAAGGAAAACATCCACATTTTGAGCCAATGTATGTTTGTGCTGTCTGCCTCAGTATCTAGTTGTGGGAAACTGTTCACCAGGCTGAGTAACTTATTTTTTTAGTTGAGATGTAATAGAAATATAGATTTAGATCATATCCCCGTTGATATTGTGCAGCTATTAAATATATGATATGTTGATATTTTTATATCAACATTCAATCATAATTTCTTCCTGTAAAACCAAATATTTAGTATCAACCAATATAAACCAATAATATCCATCAATCAATCTGCAACTTTTGTGTGTACCCTCCCACTTTTTAGATCAAATCAAATGTCCATTCATACATTATCTGGAACCGCTTTTCCTACTAGGTGTGAGTGGATCCTAGCTGACAGTGGGCCCTGGACCCCGTGGGTTTAAATCCCTCGTGTGATTGTACACCGCTCAAATATTCCGTGTTGCTGAGGAATATATTGCGGTACAGAAGCTAAAGACGCCTGAGCTTCTGTTCTACTAAGATGTTAAAGTACGGATACTGGACGATGTAAAAAGTTCTGGAGAATTCCGAGCCCTTGTTATTTGCTGTTTCATTCATAACGTAGCAGGGGCCTTTATGAGAATCCAAGGATGATGTTCTCTGAGCTCCAGCGCTGCCTGCTCTTTAGTTGACGCTGTGATTCTACAAACCCATCGAGGGTGAGGTGAACGTGTTTGTTGCAACAGAGTGGAAATCAGATCGTTGTGGGTACCGCATAAGTACAACATCTGGAGATAAACATTGTAATGTAATCATGAGGGCTCCGTGGCTCATTTCATCATATAGCAAACACACAAGGCAAACATGAGGCGTTGTTTGCAGAGACAACAGTTAGAGGTAAACTCACACTTATCTTTGTCGCATCCTTTGGCATCTCCTCCCCAGGAGTCACCTAGAAAAATATTTAGATCATCAGTCAGATTACAGTTATATTGGAGTTATAAACGTAGAATGAGAATATATACACAGTGTCAACCAATAGATAAATCCTCATTAATCCATGTAGGTAATATATGTCACTAACAATCAGTGTTGCCACAGTTACTTTGGAAAAGTAATCTGATTACTGATTACAGCTTTTAAAAAGTAACTTAGTTACTTTATGTTTGTGTGGCCGACACATGAACTGTCCTCAGGCTGAAAACGTGACTTCACTTCCAGAGACACAAGAAGAAAGCAAATATATATTTATTGAGGAACATGACAAACATTTGGATAAGTAACTTTACTCTGATTACGTTTGGAAAATAGCAACGCGCTAAATTACTCATGACTGAAAAAAGTGGTCACATTGGAGTAACTAAGTTACTAAGTAACACGTTACTGACATCACTGCTAACAATGTGCTGAATTAATTGATCTTCTGCCAAATATAATGTATTTATTTATCTTATGTATTCTTTTGCTGCATCAAGCAATATTTTTTTTCAACATTAATCCTTATGTAAATTGGCCAGATAATCTAAAATACTTAACTTTAAGAATAATAACAAATGTGAGCACATGGAAATTCATCAATGCACAGAAAAAACGTTGGTAGTTGAACCATTACGTCTGTAAAAACTTACAGATCTTAGGATTTAAATAATGAGCACAATGGTATTATTACAGCCATAACTGTATAAAAAAAGTTGAAAAGACTATAAATATGCTTTAAGCTGAAGCCTTGAATAGAGGCTGCAGGTTGATGAAGTCAGTTTCTCTTATGAACCTACTTCATTGGTGGTCCAGGTTTGTCTGTCTGTCCAGTCCAGATGGTTCCTGATGTACCACCATTGGATCTCCAGTGAATACGAGGGCGTTCCCGCCCCTCTGAAAGAGCAGGCCATCTCCACGTCCTGACCTCTCTGAGCCGTCATATCATGAGGCACCTCTGTGAACATGGCTGGACGGACATAGAAGGAGACAAAATCATGTCTAGTCAGTGGCAATCAGTAATGTTGTGGATGGAAATCACATGTTTCTATTGATCTGGTTTGATTGAAAAGCTGTCCTTTTGACTGACATTTCCCTCCAAAGAATTAGAAAAGCAATGATCCAGCGTCAGGGAAATGGTTTGGTACAAAACCTCAGCGACAAAGGCCAACTTAATTTCATAGACACGAAAGACCAAAATGTACAAAGCAGATGAAGCAAAGAGGCAGCTTTTCAAGAAGAATGTAAGCCATAACCTCAGCAGAGTCTTGGACCGGAAACCATGTAATTAAATCATTTTAGCATTAGTGACTCCAAATAGCAAACACTATGATTTCATCTTCATTTACCCATGAACAATACTTTAACCATTTAGCCCTGCATGCTGTCCTTTCTCAAATAGCTTCTTTGCACAATCTGTAATTTTCTGCCACATTTAGTTCAAGCTGCACAATACCATTAATTATTTTTTTATTTTTTTTGTTCATTTTTTTTCTGTGAAGCATCTTAGTGTTTGAATCAGCGCTATACAAATTACATTTATTATTATTATTATTATTATTATTATTATTAGGAAGAAATCTATCTTTGTATGAAAGACTTTGTTTAAAAGGGAGCCATACATTTTCCCTACTCACAAATATCACTCAGTCGAACTGAAATGAAAAATACCTTTTTAATCCTTTTAGATCACATCTCTGTTCATATAATGCACTGTATTCTAAAAACATTATTTAAAAATCTGTTTCTTTGTATTTTATATCATAATCCAACATTTTCTTCTTCCAGGAAAGCAAAATATGACGCGTGCATACATTAGCTAGAACCAACCAATTTATACCAATAATATCAGGACATCCATCCATCAATCAGAAACCTTTAGCGGCACAGAGCTGGAGAAGGTCTCGAGCTAATCTTTTGAATGATCAAATAAAATGTAATATGTTCCGCCTGCCTCTCCAGTTTTATTCAGAAATACATCATCAGATGGAAGATAGATAGTCCTGAAAGTTCAGATCGACTTTAAGAAACATTTGTTTCATGCTAGAATACAAAAGAGACACCAGCACATTGTAGCTGCAGTACGATGTCAGTGGCTCATCTTCAATTATCTGCACTGACAGTGAAACAAAGGTCAGAGTTGGTCACACGATTCTACCGAATCCCTACATTTGGCATCTCTGATCAGTGAGATCTGCAATTCAATTTATATATATATATATATATATATATATATATATATACTGTATATATATATTGTTTTTTCTTTTGCAGACCTTTCCTAATCAACCAACTCAGCCCACAGACACAAGTGTAATCGTGAAAATGAGAGTGGAGATCGGCGTTATTTCATCCTTTTTTTCACACTTGAATCAAGACCAAGTTTTCCCGAAAAAACAGTTGGAATTGCAGGATAATGTCACATTGAACTGAGTGATTTGCATTTCTTCTTAACCTTTTAAATGGAACTCAAACTAGCCTCAACTAGGATCTATTTCATTTATTTTTCTGGACCTTTTCAACAGTCTTCCTTGTCAGCATATGGTGTTTATTCAAAGTAGCGGTTGACAGATGGTACATCTGTGATAAAAACCTTTGACAGGCCAACCCGCTCTCACCGCCAAGGCATCAAATAATGCGGCTTGGTCAGTGGTCCTTGGCGTCCGACACGATGACCATTTAGCCTGTGAGAGGGTGTGCATGTGACGCACCCCCGCTGCATTATGGGCACAGCAACAGACGTAGTATAAAGAGAGAGAGAGTCCAAACAGAGAGAGGACAGGAGGTGGAGGTCAAACAAACACAGGACTCATCCAGGAGACTTTTGTTTGTGTCCCTGGAAAAGTAAAAGTAAGCATCACCATTTTGTCATGTCAGTCTTTAGTAACGTGTATCGTTAGCGTCGATGGTCACGTTTGTCATTCATATGTTAAGTGAGTCTTTGTAGTCAGTCAGGTTAATGTCAACGATTTGTTCCTTAACCTTAGTGGTGTTGTCGCCCAAACCTTACTTCCTGTGAAGAAAAAGTTTATTTTGAAAAAAAAATATTCAAACAATCATTCGGCAGTCGTATTATAAGAAAACAAAGATTTTAAGTCATTTTTATGCAAATTAGATTCCAACTATTTGACCCGTCCACCACCCTCACCTCTTCCCACGCAGCAGGCGATGGCCAAGATGCCGAACTTGAGGCAAGTGTATGTCGCTTCCCTACGTGGACTTCTGGGGGCTCGTTAGGATACGTCAAGATATTACAGAATCCAAAAGAATACAATGTTTGCCTTGAAACATTACACTTTCATTGTGTGGTCATGTAATTGTTCACAGACCACTATTGACTTATATGGTAAACTGAAACAGTGATCCACCACACACAAGAAGACTGATTTACACACATGGTACAACTGAACCTCTCTCATGAAAGGTGGAGGAAATCAGCTAATATTTGTTTTGCAATACAACCATGAACATAATATAAACTATATGTCTCATAATGTGACAGTCACAATATTTTCCACTCATCCTGTAGCAATTCCCCATGAAAGCAGAAGATCAGATGTGTTTCCCCTCTGGGGAAATCCTGTGCTTGCAGATGAGGAGTATTATTCCAAACATGTCAGCACCACAGAATCGAAGTAATACCCACTATTTAATGGTACTGAAGTGTAACTGCCATTCTGAACTGTTTCCTGACAGAAGAGTGACACTTCAGAGGATTGTGCTTGTTTTAAATAATGCTGTTATTCAAAAGAGAGTCCAAGTCCTACTCACAGATTTGTCCGGATTATTCAGTCAATAGAAAGGAGTCAAACCTGCACCAACTAAGTGCCGTTCATAGATTACCCCCAACCACTGAGGCTGTGCTATGGATCTGTCTTGTATTACGAGAGCATTACAAGCCTCAAGTCATACATCCCTCTTGTACATTGATCAAATCTGCTTGTATTTTTCATTTGTGAAACCCGAAGCGTACCAGGTATCGATTTGACATTACAAAGCCGGAGCAGGCAACAATGCCCACAGCCCTTCTCCTGTTGATAATATTCAAAGCCGGGACATAAAAACCTGCTGAGTAAGAGATAGAGCCTCTGAAGTTGCTCTCAGCAATGATAATCTGTCTTTTCCCACTTAGCCGTGAAGCCCACAACGCCGAATCCATGCACATGTCAGACCTAATGCGTCACACATTCGGAGTCCAAGAAAAATGTTATGGTGATCACAGGTCCATTGTAACGTCAGGGAGTCTCCTGAACAATTTACAAAATTCACACAGCAAATGCCAATCTAGCTGCTTAATTTGAATGATTTCAGCACATATTTCAACAGCTTTTACTGTACAAACTGGAAAATCTCAGAGGTTACCACTAATAATTGAAATTATTATCATCTCCCGCTCTGCAAATCCCATATCCTCCATTGATTCTGGGGTCACAATGATTCAAGCAGGTGGCTAATCTAATGCTGTATCTCTTAGTAACAGTCATCTGTAAGCTCCACGCTCATTCATTGAGGCAATAAAAGGCTGTGATGAGTCTGAGTCCGGTCGCCCTGAAGCATTATCATTATCTCTAAGATAAACAGGGGAAGGCTCTCGAGGGCCAACGTTGCACGATGGCTACGGCACGGCAGCCGTCCGCGTCAACCCGCAGAGGGAGGAGATGGACGAAGAAATGAAAATGAGCCGAAGAGTGTTCATGGGACTGAGGAAAAAGAGCCTCTGTATGCGTTCATAAATCATCAGCAGAGATTGAATTAATGAGCGTGCCAGTGTTTATGAGAGCGAGCCTCTGTGTGTTTGTGAGAGACGAATATATCGTGAGGATGAAGGGAAGAATTGATGCGAGAGTGTGACAGTGAGAGAGAGAGAGGAAGAGAGAGAGAGTGGCAGAAGATGGCGAGGATGGCGGAGGACAATGTGTGAGGTAGCAGATAGCTTGTGGGCGGGTGCTGTGGGGGACGCCTCTTATTGTTTATTTCTTTGACAAACGGAATGTGGTAATTACAGCGGTGTTGAAGGGGAGCAGGAGATGTTTCTCTGAGCTGCAGTATCACTCCAGCCTGCCTCAACCTCCACCTCACTCCATCTAAGAGATCGATCTGCCTTTGGATGACACGCACTCCAAAATGACAACGTTTCAGCAAAAAGGGGAGGAGTCTGTTTTCCATTAAAGAGCATATGAGTTACTCCAAAAGTGTAGTTGAACAAGTGGGTGGGCAACAGTCGTGACAACGGATCAATGCACTATAGACTGATCATTGTGACTCGTCGCACACTGGCTAATAAATTTAAAGCTCCACTAATCAATATTTTTCATAGCAAGACTCAAACAAATTATTCTATGTAATAAGGAAGGAGTCACAGAGAGTTTTAGACCCCTTTGTCAGCGTTTTGTGTGCCAGCTTGTATTGGAGTTCAGTTGATTCAGCTTTAATATCGGTTGCATCCCATTTACATTCTAAATGGAACTGAACCATGATAAATGTTTTTGATTACACCTCCTGTATCGAGGAAAAAGATTAGCCTCTACACATTCATTTGAAAATGCACTCAAAGTTCAAAACAACAAAGAAATACCTGTAACCAGTGTAGAAAACTGCAATACAACCTGCCTGAGTCACGGCCCTGGGTTTGTATAGTATCATGAATTAAGCATGTTTCTCAATTTACCTTGCCATTGACTGCCATTTTTCTCATTTCTCATGGTGATCCATTTGAAGGCACTTTAGTCATTATTTGCACTGGACTGTTAGCTGCTAACTGCTGACTAACCCATCACCATGTTGAGAGCCGGAAGGAGGCAATCCCTCATTTGCTTTGAATTCCGTATCGAGTCTTTTAAAGAACTCCAAATCCTCTGCAACAACACTGCTGACAGCCAAACCTAAAGCTAATTCATCAGGACACTTGAATGTTTACTTGCATGATTAATCAAGAGTGAATTTCCCCTGGGAATAAAACAATTGCTAATTGCGCCCAGCAGTTTATACTCCACCATTCCTTTTCTGCCTCGTGTGTACCGTTAAAATGTAACTGCTGATAAAT
The DNA here is from genome assembly GCF_963514095.1 of Eutrigla gurnardus. Taxonomy (NCBI): domain Eukaryota; kingdom Metazoa; phylum Chordata; class Actinopteri; order Perciformes; family Triglidae; genus Eutrigla; species Eutrigla gurnardus. The sequence goes on along the minus strand of NC_139922.1, from coordinate 10,483,464 downwards.
TAATAACCTCTGCAAAAGCCTTATTTCTAAGGCATGTTAAAAAAACCACCTCCGCTGCTATGACACAGATCCAGCATAGTAAAAACTACCAAACCGATATGATCCAAATGAAGACAGCCTCATGAAAGACGACACATTCAAACGTTGTTTGTCGGCCTAATCGTTGATGCAATTTAGCCTCCTTTTAACTGTGTTAACCGGATCATGTGAGACCAGCTGAAAATGAACACACTGAATTCTACTTGTTGCAAAACAGACAGCGCCTGCTGCATGATCAAGCAGCCAGCCGCGTCGGCCTCTGAATGTCAATGCTGTTCAGAGTGTGAGATGGCTGGTGGTGCATCGGGCCGCATACAGTACTCTCAAGAGCCTTTCACCGTCGCTGTGTTACTCAGCCGCTATTATCAAGGCAATTAGGCTGATGTATGGGCGTCCTCTGCTCCACGGTGAGAATGAGAGGGGTATATATGGCTGTTTTCTTCAATTAGACTTCTACTAAACAGAATTGGATTTTCATTACAATGCTAATTTCACTAATATTCCCTAATGGATAGCCCCTATATATTTAAATATAGATGCATTTGTGGTTACGGCTTCACTCAAACTGTAGAGGGTAAAATCTATTGTGTATACATCTTGTTAAAGTTAACTAAATGGCTAAAACAGAAAATGAAACAGTGGCATCAGCCATTACGTGATGCATAGTAGTTACATTGTTGAGCCATACATTTGAGGAGGATAGAATGGGGCCAGAAGTCTGACCTTCATAATAATGATAGGACTGGATGTCCATTTAAATGCTCAGGGCAGGAGAAAAGGCTCATACAGGATCAAGCTGATAGAAAAAAAAGATATAGATTATATAAGGGGAGTCATAATCCTCGTGCTCTTCTCCAATGGGAGGTCAGAGGTCAGACTCAGCAAGACAAGCAGCCATGGAGCTGGAGTTTAATCCTTTCCAAGGACTCTTCAGTACGCTGGATGCAATCAAATGTGAGAATCTTTTCTCTCAGCGCTCCACTTACTTGTCATTTATTCCTTTAGATTAAAAAAAAATGCTCAGAAACCATGTAGGATCTGAATACGAAGGCCCTTGTATCATAAGTGTGTGGTTTTATCTAAGATTAGCAGATGGGAACTCTGTGTGCGCTGGAGTTTTTAGCAATACCGGCTTTGCGATTGCCATATGTTGGGAACATTACAGAGACTTTTCTCTTTGATACAAAACAGAGCCTTGCAGTGTTTGCAGCTGGTGCACCAGCAATTCAAGCAGCGTCTCCAGTAAATAATTCATTATCAGGATATTTTCTTCATTTATTTACCTCTCTGTGTGGTGTTTGTGTGTGAGACTAAGGAGAGAAAGAGAGAGAGACCTTCAGTTAATGTTACCGGTTACATCTCGTTCAGACCTTGTGGTGCATGAGGCCTCCTGCTTTCTGTAATAATGCGGTGGAACATGCAAAACTGCGAGATCCACATTCCCTTAATGACACCCACATAAAACAAATTCCTCTCCACTGACCAATGTTATTGCTATGCAAAATGTATATGTGTACCATGTCTTGATAGAATCATCCAAAGGCATTGCAGAGGTGAATTTGATGTCTTGGGATTTGCCTTTGTTTCCTATGAGCAACCAGAGTGATGTTAAATAAAACATTTACAGTTTAGTGGCATCCTGCTGCTGTGGTCTTGATCAGTCTTATAATGAAACCCAGTTCTCTTCGTTTGAGACAAGATGACGTAAAAATGCAGTCGATTCACAGTCACAGCTAGCAAGCAGCCTTTATTTGTTTATGCCCACATCATAAGTCGTGCTCTCTGGCTATTATTTGAGTACATTTATATGAGAATGAGTGGTAACTAAAATTAATTAACCCATCATTGTCCACTAGATTGCTGAAGAAATCCCAAAGAAGCTGAAACACATGGCATGGAGTGTGTCTGCTCAGAAGACACAATCACATGACACACATCATAAGATAATAACTAAACTGAAATACGAAGTAAATACGTTCATATCATATGGAACTCATCTTCATAATGTGGTCATGTCCATGCATCAGAGACCCTTTCAATCCTGCCTGTTTGGCTCGGTGTTCACCTATTTGTTTGTGGACTTGGGTATTGAAGCATAATGACCATATTTGGGCTGAGGAAGAGCAACGGGTGGATCTGATGGACACGACTTATTGCATCTTCTGGTGTGAAGCCGATGCAGTAGTGTTGCTGTGGTAGCAGTCTGTCAATTATAAGCTGGCCACGCCCTAAAGCATCCCCTGCTTTATGGTCTATTTGACTCTAAATGGACCACAATTTACTTCATGAACATCATGCTGTATTGAAGAAGACTTGAAACTAGAGATTGAAACCATAAACTCTCACTCTTCATGTGTTACATGTTGACTTTGTTCACCAGCTAGCCGCTAACTCTGTCTACCATCCGGTTGTAGGCTGCTAGGGAACAATAGGTTTATTGCAGTTTTCACTGAAAACTGCTGTTGAGGAGAATTTGTAACACCTAGTAAATTTGCAGCCATAAAAGAAAACCAGTAAGCTGAGAGAGGCTAAAAAGTTCTGTAGAGTTCAGGGAGCATTCTCTGTGGATATATCACTACAGACAAGTCATAGATATATGCAAGAAAAAATGATAAATGGAACTTTAAGTCAATTCTATATGCTTGCAGAACATGCTGGTACGCGGATGCTTTACATGTGTGCCCATAATGAAATAACGTATATGAGCATTGTATTGTGTGACACAGTATCAGAAATTTTGTTGTGCATGATTACACACACACACACACACGAGGACATGCATATATATATATATGTGTGTGTGTGTGTGTGTGTGTGTGTGTGTGTGTGTGTGTGTGTGTGTGTGTGTGTGTGTGTGTGTGGACCTTCAGCACCCTTGGCTTTGCCAGCTCCCTGAGCTCAGTTTCCTGCTGTTTTGGCCCAAATCCCAGCTGCCGGCCTGACTCCCCACAGCGCAGGTCAAACACTGTTTTCTCTCTTAATCAAATGAAAAAGGTTAAAAGGAGAACATGGCTTCCTGAGCCACGGGGTTCAGCCAGAACACCAAGGACGAGTCATTTCTCCCTCTCTTTTTTTCCCTGTAATTCAACACAACAAAAAGGTGCCACCTCTGTGCGAGAAATTATTACCATATCAACACTCAGCGATTACTTCTATTAAAAAAAAAAACAACAACAGGTGCAGCAAGTTCAGAATAACAATGATGCCTTTGTAGTGCAACGCTGCTTTCAGGTGAATGTGCTTTCGATAATTCTTGCTTCACCACACGTATCTGAGTGAGACATCAGGAGGATGAAGAGGCTCACTTGATCATTCAAGAGATTCAAAAACAATTGAATAACAATTTGCTGAATGACTAAAAATAGCAGTAAGTAAGGATTGGCTAATCATTGTATCAATGGCAGGAGATGTAGATGCAGTTTTCCTCGGTGCAGTATTAGCTGTATTGGTGTGGTATCAGAGTAACACAGGCACAGAGATGTGGCTTCTCATCCAGCAAACGCCTTATTTTGCTCTGAAGGACCACATGAGTCGCCCGCCTCTTAGAACAATAAAAAATAAAAGGACTAAGGCCGTGGCTATTTCTGTTCTCTGTGCGCTGCATAAAAAAACAAGCAGCTTGTGAGGTGCTGGAAAAATGTGCCCTTTCTTTATTGGACACATACTGGACTGAAACAGGATTAGCATTTTAGGGAAAAGGGTAATGATGGGGTCACTTTGATACCACAATGCAGACATGCACATCCACCACAGCAAAGGAAGATGGCCTGCTTATCTCTTCATATGTTGTCTGACCATCAATATGATACAGTCTGCATTCGTTTTGCTCTATTTTCTGCTGCAACAAATTAAATCCCTTTGAGGTTTATTGGAATGTAATTTCATCAAAGACAAAGGCTATTTCATATAATCATTTTCATAACAACATTTTATTCTTCCTGAAAAAACAAATAAGATGTGTGCTTACACCAGCTAGAACCAATATCAACCAATAATATGACATCCATCCATCAGTCGATCTGCTACTACGACTCTACACAGAGCTCCAGAAGGTTGTGAGTTGTCGATCCTGTTTCACTCGGACACGTCACCGTATGGAAGCTAGATACTTTGAAAAGCTGTTTCAGCTTGACATACAAGAGGACTGAGGTTTTTTGAGATAACAAATCAAATGCGTTCACTTTCTCGGACTTCCATGCAAACCAGAGGAGTCGCCCCCTGATGGCCAGTAGGGAAAATGCTCATTTACGGCAGTTCAGCTTTGGCTTCACTTTTCAGAACCGGAGGTTACTGCCTGGTTTTTGATAAACGTTTCTTTTGTCTTTTATCCCTTCAAACAATATTTTTTTTATCATTTCAATTATCTCTTGACTTCTCAGATCACATAAAACCCAAATAGCCACAAGCTGACTTTAACCTGCAGAAACTCCAAGAAGGAACTCCCAGCAGGTTTAGACACACAGCAGTCATTTCTGACCCATCTGACCCCCGTCTCTGCTACACCCCATCCATCCTCCTGTACTGCACCGTCTCTGTGCTCCTCTATGTACTCATTTCCATCAAGACTCACCAGTCAGCTCTTCAGAAAATAATTAGCCACTAACGAGTCTCTCACAAGGCCTCATAACAAGCTTCACGCTCTAATAATGAGCCTCTACACAGTTCTGTGGTAAACAGCTGCCATCAGTTATACAGAGTACCTGCCGGAAGCCTTCAGCCCGGGCAAACCCGAAGACGATCCAGTCTGAGAGCGCCGAAACCGCAAGATTGCCTCGTCTCTTTAAAACACGCTTGGCTTTTCTTTTCTTTTTAAGATGACACTAATGAGAAACCACGCATGAATTCAATGTAGAATGGCACAGCTGGAATTTGTTGTGGCTATTGCTTACTAGTATACACTGTAGGTCTACAATAGTATTCAACTTTAATTAGCAGGCCAAACAACAGGATGACATCATGTGTTTCCACAGCATATTAACCGTCACATAGTTTGGGGGTATGGAGGGATGCTGGTTGAATACAATATGAAAAAAAGACCTTTCTGAAAAGAAGTCTCTCTCTCTTGCCACTTGTGGAAAGACACTTAATCCTTCCCATCCTACTATTTGTCATGGATTTACCACGCTTTTTCTAAGTGGTGAAGTTAATCTGAGCAGTTTGAGCGACAAATTTGAGAAGATTAAGGGAACTTTCCATGTAAATACATGAAATCTGCTCTCGTTTTTCAAAGATTAACCTGTTTTTGTGTTGAAACCGCAACAGTGATCTATTGTCATTCTGTTCATGAATCACCTTAAAACACACCCTGAAAATATGTCCTCAAAAGGTATTACGTGTCACCAAGGAACAACAGTATATCATAAAAGAATCAGCTCTGGGACGCGAGAGGAAAGGACATGCACGCTTCACGGCGAGGTGCGTAATGGTTTTTACAAGGCTGGATGAAAACGCCCTGTGGGGTGTGTATGGGCAGTGCAGCAGGAGCTGAGCTAACTAGCTATAAAAGAGTGATGGATGATATGAAGGTTTAAACAGCCATACGTAAATGCCACCGTGTTTATGAGCCGTGCCTTGGTGTTCATGAGGGTTTGTAAAAAGGCACGCCGCCTGCATACAGAGTCTCTGACTTCATAAAAAAAGAAAACACCAAGGTTATTAAGAGGTAGATGTTTTCGTCACAAACTTCTTATATGTTAAACTGCATGTGACCCGTCATTAATCGTCATGGAGCCCGTTCAGAACACTATTAAACTTCACAGTGAAGGTGTGTGACAGGTAGAATATTTACCATGTTCACAGTGTTAACATGTTATCATTTGCCAATTAGCACTCAACACATAGCACAGTCGAGGCTGGTGTCATTAGTTTTGCAGGTTTGAATCATCATCATCATCATCATCATCATCATCTACATCATCAGGTGCCTCTAAAGAAAGTTTGATTCCATGTCAAGCTTAAACTGCATTTCAAGAGTATCTATCTTCCGTATGGTGACATATATATCTGAGTGAAGCAGGACAGACAGGTGGGACGTAACGTTGGGAGGAAATTGATTTGATCGCTGAAAAGATTAACTCACAACCTTCTCTCGCTCTGGGCAGAGCCGAAGTTGCAGATTGATTGATGGATGGACGTCATGATATTAGTGGTTAAAATGGTTCTAGCATCATATTTTGTTTTGCAGGAAGAGAAAAATAGAGTTAAATAAATAGATTTCTTGTAATATTTTCGGCATATATTGTTGTATGACTGTAGATATGATTCTGCATTTTTCAATTCAGCTTGACTTTAAAGAAGGAAAAAATGTAACAGTTAATGATTAGAATATATAATGTGCTGCTCAATTAACTATTTCTTTTCACAGCAAATGATAAATGGAATAAGGATCTAAATTTTAAGACACTAGCACAAAATGAAGGAAATTTACATTTAGGGCATTTAGCAGACGCTTTTGGAAATGCTCACAAACAGCCTACAATTCAAACTGATTATGAGAATATAATCTCTATAAAATTCATAACATTGATAGGTCAAAAAGTCAAGGATGGATATGTATTCCTTGTAAAACAAGATTTCAACGAGTGCTGAAAGGAGATGTTTTCCTCCCTCGATTGGAAGACACTTATTTAAAAACACTGGAATATTTGTGTCCACATTTCGTGGCAAATCATCCGATAGTCGTCACAAGGAACCCGAGAGTTGTTTTAAGGCTGTTGCTACGTGTCCTGCAGTATTTCTCCTCACACGTCTGCTTCTCCCAAATGGCTCAGTTTCCTCGTTCCCATCACTACAGTGTACCGGCACACGGCAGCACACCTCACCAAACATCCAGTCAATGAATGTGAAGGTGTGTAGCTCACCCCCAGAGACAGAGCGATCAATAAAGCCATCTCCGAGGTGAATCTATAGGGGCTCCGGCCGTAGACGCAGGAAAATCTCTGCTGCAAAGTGTAGACATAGAGCCATTGTGTTCAACGGTGCAATAAACATAAACATGCGTCGGATTTGTATTCATGCATCGCTTTTCTTTTGGTGTTGCAGTGTTGTGATTTTCTACAGCAGTGCAGCCAAGGGAGGAGTTTCAGAGAATCAGACGGGAGAGGAGGCATAATGAAAGAAACAGGCCTGCAGAAATCACAACAGGGAGCATCCTTCTTCCTCTTGCATCTCTAAGAGCCATCAGCCTCGCTCTCCCGGGCCGGGCATCGGAGGCTGAGAGGAGGCATAGCGTGAGAGATGGGAGATACGGGAGATATCAGCACTCAGTATCTAATCTCCTTACCCTCTCTAATGCACCCTGGAGTACGCTCTCCAGCGAAGACACGGGCAGATAGACAGCCGACAGCTGCACGGGCTTAAACCCAGCAGCCGAGCTTCACAGCTAAAGGTAAGCTTTCACTGCCGGGCCTGACTCGGAACAGTGGGGGGGGGGGCATTATGGGGGGAGGAGGAAGGATGGTTTAAAGAGACTTAAACAAAGGGCTGAGTCAGCTGGGCTTGTTTAACATCTTATTTATCAATCATCCTTTCCCTGAGGCTTTTCAATCTACAGGACAAAAAACACAAATTTTAATACATTGTTTCTTCAAAAGTAGCACATTTTCTAAAAAAAAATGATTAGCACGTCAAATAAGGCAAACAAGTATCCCTACAAGTAAACACATAACACTACTACTCAGGGACATTGTTGTGATATGTTGAATCACTGTTGGATTTCACTTGTTCAAAACCAGATTCCAAACACTTGTAGCAAAGGCCGGGGGTCCAGAAAATAAATGAGTCACCTTGAAAACCACAATCACTAACCAACATGGTAGCAGCCTTTATTGCCCTCTCCTGTCCTTCCTGAGGACACTTGGACACAGTGACAGGAGAATTATAGTTATACAATATACTAGCAAGAAATGAGAAGTCCGCACCTTTACTTGAAAGCCAACTTTTTTTGGGTATACAGTGTCACAGCTCTTTGTCAATCCATTTGTCTTTGTAATATCAATGTCAGGCAAATTCTGAGAATACAGTTTCATAAATAAAGCATCTGAAGTCTTTAATTATCCAATCAACAACCAATCAACTTGTTGAAAACCTTTCACACAGCTTCATGAAAAATCACCGATCAGTTCAAATGGATTAAATCATTTAAACAAGAAACCTAAATATGTTCTTACACGCGTTCTGAACACCGGCATTCAAATGATTATTTGTTCAAACATTCTTTGCTCTCAAAATTTTGATCTTGGTAATAAAGGCTGAGGGAAGGTTGAGTGTGGACTTTTGAGGTCCGGGCCCACTTGTTGCATTGAGTGCGCTCTAGTCTTCAGGGAAGAGCAACAGCTCAGAGTGATGCTTAGAGCTGCAAATACAAACAGAGTAACAGCTCGAATCACCGCATTCAGTGGCGCAAAAGGGACATTTATGGATGTTGCAATGTGATGAATTGCACGTCATGTCACGGATGGGCTTTCCATCTTCCACTTGACACGGAGAGTGATTGATGCTCCATTTGGTTTGACTGGGAACACGGCATTGGTAGTTATGGAGCCGTCTGCCGAGAGCCAAGAGAGTCTGCTATTATCGGTGCACTGTTAAAAGCCAGAGCTGAGAAAGGCTTTGTGTCCAATGCTGGAGGAGTACAGCACCAGGGTGGGGGGGGCAGGAGGCTTGTTGGCAGCTGGATTCGAGCCTTCTTGTCTGGCAGGGAGTGGCGAAATTCCCCTCCACACAAATCACACCTCTTTGCCCTCCTCGTCTTCTCCTGACTTTCTCTCGCTCTTCCTCCCCCCCACATCTTTCCAACGCTCACTAATTGAAGTACGCAATCGTACACACACGTTACACAAAATGGTCTTTTTGAGAGGGAACATACAGTCAAGAGGAGGTTAGATCTGCTCTCAAACAATCCAGCGGATGCAAAGGAGGATTAGCAGCAGGGCCCCCTTACCCTCCATCTCTTCTCTGCTGCTATTAAGGCTGACGTTGATGAATGACATTGATTACAGGACAGACCGGCGTTTAGCTTCATCACAGAATGAATGTAATCAAACACAGTCACAGAGAGCATGGAGGGAACTTTACAAGATGGAGGCAGGAGATGCAAAATAACAGGCAGTATTGATGCACTTTTGGGAACACTTGATGACAATAAGCTTATAAGAGGACACTGTTTTCGTGACCTGTGCTGAATGTAAACACTCTGTGGACGAGGACAACGCATGGCGTCGCTGCACTAAAGGAGGTCTCCGCAGGTTCATGCCTCACAGCAACAAATGCAGCTTTGCTACAGTGATTATTTGGTTCTGCCACAGTTGAAATAATCAAACTATCATTTGCAGACTAAAAAGGAGGGAAAAGAAGCTGCATTCATGCAAGCATTACTATAAATTATTTCATAATTATTTCACCGTTCTCTGCATAATAACACAATGACACTCTCTCCCAGGATTAGACTTTCTCTGAGGGGGCAGCGGCTTTGGTCATACTGTACAGGTGAACCCTCAGCAATAGATGGGATTACGAGATGTCTTGTTTTATTTTGAAAAACAAGGGCAGAACACATTGACACATTTGCTACACATATACGGTAGGTGCACTTTTTACAACACACGCTGGCTGAAGAGCCGTCTTAGAGCTGTTTTTACCCGTTAGCTCTTAAGTGCAAGTCTGCCACATTCATCACTACTTTGCACACTTTACAAACTGCAATCGCTCATTATTTACAGGATAGAAACAACTCCATCAGGAAAATCACCAACATTTTAAATGTGGATGGGCATGTTAATTATCCAAATAATCAGGGATTTGGGTAACTGATTCCTAAATGATTTTAATCAGCATTCAGGAGAGACGAACCAACAAAGAGATCTGCTAGATAATATACATTATTTACTTAGGTAAATCTTTGAAACTGCTGCTGAAAGAACACGAAGAGTAAACTATCTCCACACCAACATGCATGAAGCCATTAATGGAAATATAAATGTAATTTTTAAATATACACCAATTTAACTGGTCACCAACATCAAAAGTCAGAGCGTACTTGTTCCCTTAAAAAGTCGCTGTAATGGGCCAAATTGTTATATAGCGTTTTAATAGTCTGCTGTTCATTTTTCTTAAAGTGCTAAATCAATATAACGAAGCAAGCCAAGATGTCAAGATATCAACCTGTCTGTGTACACGGAGCTCATTTAAACACAGAAGCTGGAGCTGCAAAGACATATCTGCTATGTTAATAGGATCGCTGAGCTCACTGACCCGCGGTGGATCAAAAGATTCCTGAAATGAACAGTAAACAAGCTTCTCTAGTTCGGTACGGTGGAATAATACAAAACAGGGCTGTGGTCTGACACTGTCAAGCTGAAAGGATGAAGATGCTGCAGCTCTACCTCTATCATCATTTAGCTAAAACAAATCACATCAGAGTGGAGATTAATTAACTTGCAATACAGCTACACATATTTTAATGTCAAGTTATTTTTCCTTCAAAAGAAAATCCTTGAAATGAGTCATTTTACACACGAAACAGCTTGTTTCCTCCCATTTGCTGATTCCTTTTCTCATATAGATATAGCCACTAAACTATATTTATGTGATAACATACATCCTCCTGCATAATGATGCTGGAGCTGTGAAGAAAAAAGTTCCTCATTACAACTAAAACTAACGTGGACTCATCCAGTCCTCATTTAGACGGCGTCTTCAAATCAGCCGTTTATGGAATGTCATCGCCCATTCTGTCCCGGCTTCGCTCTCCTTCTCCACGTAAAGGCATCCAATAAACAACAAATGTCATACCCACTTTGCAGCGAGGCAGCGACTCTTAAGAAATGACATTTGAAAAAGCAAAACAAATTATAGCTGCAAGCAGCAATAAGGCGACCGAGTTCCAATTCAGTCATGACTCACTTTTCCAAAAGGAACGTTTTTTATAATTCACATGGTCATAAACCCACCAGCAGGGAAGTTTTCCTCATGATGAGGTCATTATTATTACGTGATATTACAAGCTCAATAAAAATACCAAAAATAAATATCTGTATTAAAAAATAAGCAGCAGATAAAAGCCGAATTCAGAAACATTACATCCTGTATCGAAAAAATGTCTTCTTCCATTCAATGTACCTCGTATGTTCAATCAGGTTTGAATGAATACAGTTGGCCATCGACGTGAAGTGACTCACATCGCCCTCATTTTACTCCGCGGGACTCTGAGCGATAACCCTTTTATAAGAAATATCTTGAATCTGGGCTCGATCAGACCCAGACCATCTCAGCCGGCCTGTTTATATTCACCAGAGTTAAAAAAAAAAAAACTCATGGTATTTTTGAACCAATGTGCAGCTGACTGATAAGCTTGTAAACGGATCTCTTACTCAAACCTTCCTGGATCACATTTCATCATCTCACAGGTGACACACAGGTTTTATTCTTCCTCAGACCGCCAGATAAACAGTTAAAAAAAAACACACCGCTCACATTACAAAGCAATCTATCAGGAATTTGAGTTGTGTAAGTTTCAATGTGCAGATGAAATGATCCAGGAGTACCTCACTAGATATCATTGAATTGCAGAAAAAGCTCAGCTGTGTTAGATTTTTTGTAATGTAATCTGCATCAGGACATCCAACCAAACAGTCTGGTAAAATTTTAGAAAAAAAAAAGCATTAAGACATAACATTCACACCTACACATCATTTGGGATTGGGTTGTCTGGACAAACACACCACAAGACTACAATTGTCTTGCCTTGGGGGGCAAATCAAGAAAGGAACAAATATTAATCTGTTTCCAAACTGAAGCAGTTGTTGACTTACCAGCTGTGACGAGTCCACAGTCAATTACGGTTTATAAAACTGTCAATAAAATGTATTTTTCAAAAGGTGCGCAGTTGTATCAGCGATTCTGGTTGCCCTCACTTCCGTTGAGATCCAAAACAAACAGCCAGCTAGCCCCTCCCTCCCGTGTTTTGAAAATGATCATGGACGCGCATTTTAATGAACGTGCCACCCACCCCTTGTCTGTGATTGATTGGAACACTGTTTATTTTGCTTTTGAGGTGTTGCAAGTACCATTTGTTTTTGTGTGTGATCTCGGAGCCTAGGCTGCCTAGAGAGACGCGTTTTTTGACGGCCTGCTTATGGGGCGGGCAGCTAGCGGATCGTGAGGTAAAAACAGATGAATGTGATCATTTATGTTTCAGCCCAGAATCGCTGATACAACCTTTAAGCATGCAGTCATAAATGAGCACACAGAATTTGCCGCTGATTGGTCCAGAAGTATGCAAGATTATCCGTGGACAGACAGACAGATGTACACTCACAACTGAACACATCATCTTCTCAGTTAAAAACCAAAGTCATACTGTGACTGTGAATGCAACACCGGAGCTTGTTAGCAGTCTGGCGGGGCTGTAACTAACTGTAGCTCAATGAGTAAAAGCTACAAAGCAAAGCTGAACCTATTCAATATAATAAGCAAAATAATACATTCAGCTAAACAAAACAATCGTTTCCTTTCAGCCACAGTCGACTGATAAACTAGTTAAAAGGAGGAAGAAGACGGGAGCATCGTTTTCAAATAAATGCAGTAGTTCAGTTCATTACATTAAGAGAAAAACATCAAACTAAAACCACCTCAGGTCCTCAGGCAGCAGCACAAGGAGCTGACGGGGGGAAAGAGGCACCTGGCCTACTTTCCAAAACTTACACAGAATTTTAAAGTTAATCACATTCAATTAATCAGAGGTGGGGGGAAAAAAACCCAGTTTGCCTGTGACAGTTGAGTGTGCCTGAATCAGAACGGGATCTTTTCATCTTCTCGGCGGCTGCCACACCGGAGTCACCTCGGCCACATTAACATGCGCAGAAAGGGAGACAGAAAGAGAAGAAGGGAGGGAGCAAAGAGCAGAGTGAGACACAAAAAAAAGCCAAAAAAAGACTGAAGGAAAAGAGGAGAAACAAAGAGAGAGCGTGACTTTGACACAGCAGATTAAAGAAGAATAACAGGCGGGAAAAGTGTCACATCTAATAGGGACACGAGGCATCAAGCCTCCTCGGAGACGCCGCGCTGTCACACAGGAACAACTCTCTCCACAAAAAAAGTGGCGTCTTCGCGGCGCTAATCAGAAGTGACGCTGGGAATACAGCTCCTCGCTTGTAATCTATTTGCAATGGCGACGCTAAGCTTCGCTTGCAGAAGATTTCATTCGCAGCACGGCCGGCTTCGTCTTTCTCAAACCGCTGTTTGGTTGAGCTAATGAGCTCGACACGACGTGCGGCTCAGGACAACAGCGAGACATCGGAGGTTATCAGTGGCTCACAATAACATTCAATCTAGAGGGAGTGACATGACAGATCAACTGTTAATATCTGACGAGACATGCACCCAGGGAGCGTGGATTTCATTTCATTGTTGGCGGAGACAAACAAATAAAAAATCACGAGCAATGCCAGAGGGGGGCACAGGAAATGCCGGCAAAAGTCATTTTGTAGACTACTTGTATACAATTTTTATAGAGGAAGGCATTGTTACTGTTTATTCTTTATAATTGATTATAAAAACACATTAAAAAGTCACTAGGTTTGTGTCACCGGACTAATCCGAGTCTGCTGCAGCAGCTCTACAAGAACATCAAGCTCAAATAAGTACAGTGCTAAAAGCAGAATAAACCACAGTCCTTTTTAGTCGCTAGGTAGTTAGCTCACAGTGGAGCCAAAGAGTAACAGTGATGCCATTCAGACTTGATGCTTTTTCATCTGATGTCTGAGACCTGACTGACGGCCGAGGAGGTCCCAGTATGAATACCGAACCTCTACTGAACAAACACTGATAAACAAAAAGCTCAACAAACTTACCTGAGACTCCATAGTGTCTGACTGTCCCTGGTCTCCCTGCTGCTGTGTTCCCAACACGGTTCTCTGCCTAATCACACCATTATGTTATTTCCATAAGCACTAAAGTCCTGTCTTATGAAGATTTTATCTAAATGCCTGATATAATAGAGACTTTTAGTTTTCAACGTACTTGCCGTTTTGCTTTACTGAAAAACAAACGTATCCATAACCGTTGTTTTTTTCTTTTTTGAGTGTAAAAGTAAAGAAACGTTTAACACAGCCGCAGTTTTCAGTGTTTTTCAATGTTTGCAAAGTGTCGCTGCGTACTGCAGGTCTGGTCCACAGTACCAGTAATCACTCAGTGTCAGTGAAACTTACGCTATACCTCGGGAACAGCGGAGGACTCGCTGCTGTGGATCACTCAGTGAAACGTCCATCATAGCGAAACAACAGACCCATACTTACATAGCCTGACTAAGTGGAACGGCTTCCTCCAGTCCCTCGAAACTAGTGAGTGCTCCGTAGCGGAAACCACGCGACCCCCGGGATGAACTCTCATACATACAGTATATACATCTGCTGTAAACGGGTCAACGTTCAACTATAAGGCCAGGCTGTAAACTGCAATGGATGGGCCAATGATGACGTAAATACTTGACAGTGAGACCTGTGTAATGAAACCACAGGCTGGTAAGAGTCACCACACTGTAAAAAGTGATGTGTAATGGCGCTACAGAAGCTGTTGGAGGATGTTGCCCATGCAGCAACAGGAGGACAAACACTTCTCCCATGTTTGGCTGCACCTACACCATTTTGAGATCCTGGAGAACTGAAACTGGAAAGAAGGCAAAATGGCCACTGCAATAGAGCTGCAGTGAAAACAAGCGAGGCCAAGGATCCAGGGAGAAGCAACAAGGAAACGCCGAGTGTAAATGTACCGCCGGGTAAACCATCCTTCCAGTCAAAAGGTGATTTGATATGCAACATATACTCATCACTAATCCCTTGTCTGGACTTACAGCTTCAGCGCTGAGCAGTTTCGTGTTTAGAGCATCCCTCTAGTAATTCGGCTGGATACGCAGCGTGCTCTCATCACTGATACCATGTCATGTTTAGGCCTATGGAGCTCTCGCTATCTGACCAAACTGTTCCTCTGTAAGCAGCACAGCCAGCTGCAGACGGAAACCCACCCGGGGGACAGTTAAGCAGAGCTCCGAGCGGCTCTCTGTGGAGACAAGTGTCGCTGTCCTGCAGAGGCTCGGCATGAATTTATGTTTTCATTTTAACACGCATTAAAGATTCTTTCAAAGAACCGCTTTGGGAACATTTAGGGAAGCACACGCATTTGCTGTCTTGCTGCAGGGCCATAGATGAGACGACTGATGCCGCTCTAACAGGAGGCAGTTAGCTTAGCTTAGCATTAAGGCTGGAAGAAGGGGAAACAGCTTGTCAGGCTTTCTATAAAGTCTGGGTAGACGTATTCACATTTCGGTTATGAAGCTAACGTTGGTGTATATTCTTTTATTTAAAAAAGAAAAGTTCAGTGATAAGAGCTGGAATAATTCAACTTTAATTTATTATCATTTTTGAAAGCTTCTCAAATATAAAAATGTACCTTTCTCTGTTTCATATAATTGAATATGTAATATTATTGGCTTTGGGCAAAATACACAATTTGAGAAAATCACCTTCGACCCTGAATAAAATATGTATCAATTTTTGATTGTAGAAAAGTAAAGTTGCAACCTTGATAATGAAATGAAACTCATTAAATACAACCAAGTCGAACCAGCCATAGCGTTTCATCTGCAGTGCAGCCAGCCATTACAAGCCACACAGACAAAATACCATATACTTTGATGCTGTTGGACCGCAGCGATTAAGTGTAAGAGTATGAGTGTGTGTGTATGTGGGTGTTTGCATGTTTCATGGTTCCTCCACTGCCCACAGGTACCAAGCTGTCCAACTCAGCAGGCCTTTGTAAATACCATGGAGGGCCTCAGAGATGGCCAAGAGCCTATTAGTTGGACATGAAAGACAGAATATGTGAATCACTGGCAGCCGGCTTAAGGAGAGAAAGAGCACGACTGCATTTGAGTGGAGTGTCTGTCTGTGTGAACTCCAAACAATACTTTTGAATGACTACACATCTGTATGCCAGTTTGGCTGCGAGTTTGGGTAATTGTGGAACGAACCCTGAGCTGTAGAGTCACTCACAGGCAGCAATCACACACACACACACACACACACACACACACACACACACACACACACACACACACAACTGCTGTGTGCATATACACTCACACCCACTGTGTAGCAAAGAGGCTCTCCACAGCGGCGTAATTAGGCCTGGTCACTGCAGAGACGTTGTAATGGATAACCCTGTCTGGAAAGGGCCGGGGGCAGCACGCATAATTGAGCATGCTGTATCAATGTACGTGCGTGTGTGTGTTTTCGTGTGTGTGTTTGTGTTTCACAAGGGGTGACTATTAAAAATTGCAAACTTGGATTGCCAGGATGGCTCAGTGGTGGAGTTGGTGCCCCACGGACGAGTCCTCACCGCAGCGGCCCCGGGTTCGAATATGATCAGCGACCCTTTGTGCAACATTGTCCCGATCTTGCTCTCTCTCTCTCTCTCAATAAAAAAATAAATAAAAAATTGTAAACTTGCTGCTTTGCTTTATTTTGTCTCTACTTGCTGCATTGTGTGTGTGGAGGTGTCCCTGTCAGGCATTTTACATTAAAGGAGTAAACTTTAACATATTTCTCCTTCTCTCATGATTTATATGAAAAAAAAAAACCTCTATGCTTATATAATACAAGCAGGTCCGGCAGCTTTTCAGAGCCATGTTTAAGGAAACGGCAACACAAGAGGCAGTAAAGCCACACATTTAGAGCATCAACGTAAGAGTATAACAACACATAAAAACATCTTATACATGTAGGCTTTCTGTTGCTCATGTGAACCTTGTATACAAAATTTGTTTGTTACAGCTAGGGTTGTGAAAAATTCCAAAATGTGTTGAGCTCAGAGTCTAAAAGCCTTTTAGACACGGAATCTGTTCAAGAAATAGTTCTGAATGTGTCACACAAGCCAATGTTTGCAGAGGTAGGACCAATCATTGGTATCGGGTTCTGTAATTGATTACCAACCAAATTAATGCTAGCTCCCAAAATGCTGTGAGGCATGTTGGCCTAGCAGGGCATCCTTAATCTCTTAGTTATGTGCGATCTGAATGGTTTCCTGTCTTTCTCCTAAATTAGGCAGCAAAATACAAAACTAAACAAATATATATATATTTTTTTTTTACATGTACAATCACAAAGGTGCATATGTTTTCTTTTTATTAAAAAAAACTTAGTCAGATGGAGGGAGGGAGGCCCGGGCTCATTGGTGGGCCTGACTTGCATTCATATCAGCCAGATGAAAGGCAGGGTGAGAAGCAAACACATTAAAGCAATCTTCAAAGTCAGTTTTCCCCTTACGCTTGAAGTCATGCTGATGATGTGATGGGTTGATTTCAAAGGGCCGTAACATTACTGCAAATAGAATAGCAGGATATACTCTCTTCTGAGCAGAAGTCCTCGAGAGGCAGTTGGTAGGTCAGGAGAGAGGGAGGGAGCTCAAACCGCTGAAAGGGCTAGACGATGACCAATAATTTAAACTGCAGTGGAACTGGAGGGTCAGCACTACGCTTTCCAGACAATGCCTTGTGTTGGGGCGTCGTTGTTAGTAACCGCAGTATGAGCAAAGTGCAGCGGTTAGTTAGCCAGTTGCACTAAAACGCATGTGCGGCCGGACCAGCTAGGTGCAACCATAGACTGTATAAAAGAAGTGGACGAAGTCATCGTCATCTTCACCCATTAGTTTGTGGACTAAGATTTTGAAGCCTTGAGTTTGCCATTTTGGTCGTTGCCATCTTGTAATGTTTGCAACCAGTGAATGGAAGTGACCTTATTTGGACTGTGGAGGAGCGACAGGTGGAGCTAACGAACACAAACAGCAGAGCAGCAACCCGAGCAGCAACATTACTCGTCTGGCTTCTGGTGTGAAGCTGTTAACAAAGTTAGCTTCTTAATATAAGGACAACTTGACAGCTGAGTGTTAAGAATTCTCGGTTGCTAATTGCATTTATAGCGTGGCAGCAGCTGTCAGAAGGCCACAGTAGCAACACCTTATGGTAGTGACCTATCAATCACAAGGTCGCGACGTCCTGAAGCATACCCTGCTTTATGGTCTATTTTATTCCAAAAGGACCATAATTTACAAAATAAACATCATGCTGCAGAAGACTTGAGACCATAAACTCATGTTTACAATGTTTGGAGAAGTGAGAAGAAGGTTAATTTTATCATTGACTTGCAATGCAAATTAACTTCTTTTCACAACCAGATGAGTCGCCCCCCGATGGCCAGCAGAGAGATTGCAGGTTTAAGGCACTTCAGCAATGGCTTCACTTTTCCGAACCAGTTTGCTGAGTTCAGTACAGAGAGACACTTCATTTTCTGCTCAGAAAACCATTACGCCACAATATCTTTACATAGCAAATGCAGCTAAAAAGAAGATCTGAATTTTTAATTCAGCATATTTAATGTAACACATATACACAGGAAAATACAGCCATACTAATAGACTTTAAAAGCAATGTGTTAAAAATAATAAGGGATACAAATTGGAGAGAAAAATGTCAGCACATACCAGGTTTAACAGTGTGTCATTCAATGGCTGTCTGAAATCACCCACTAGTCACTATATTGTTGAATATATAGTGACATGTTATAGTGCTGTCTGAATGCATACTGGGATCTATTATAGCCTATAAAGTGGATTCAAAGTATCCCACAATTCATCTTGTAAAATAGTGTACAACCGATGGTCACGAACCGAACATTATATACCATCATGCATTGCTCTGAAGGAAAAATGACAAGACGTAAAGAAGAGAGAGAAGACTGATTGAGGCAAATCAATCAAAACAATAGATTTAGTGTGAGCAGAACATCATAACACAGACGGTCTCAAAAGCACTTTGAATGTATTTATTTATTTGGGAAAATACTTATTGCCGCCACATTGACAACAGGAGTGTATACTCCTTTTGTTCTGACTTTTCACAATAAAAGCCCTAGATATAAAGACACATTTCTTAAGTTATATTATTAACTGAATCAGTTACAGTCAGTTTCACCTGTCTTTATAGCTTCACACAACACAAGCAACTTACAATGACCACAGTAGATCTCACAATCTAAATTCATAGCAATTTTTCAAAGCAATGGTTCCTTGTTTACAGACAAGGGTAAATGTTGTATTATGAAATGACGGCTGTATCAGTACATTAATGATAAATGCACAACAATGTGACTGACGAGTCATCCTTAAATGCATTGCTGCATCAAATGTGATTTTTAAAAAAGCACTAAGGCAGCTTTTTGCAGCATTTGCTTGATTTAAAAAAAGGAAACAAATAGGTTTAATTTGTAGGCGAAATTTGTGATCAATTTCTCAGACTCCCTCTGCAGCACTGAGGCATTGTTTGATGCCACACCAGGACTTGTGCTGAAACTGCTCTGTATATAGCACCATCCTGCAGACTGAAAACAGTTCTATTAGTCAAATAAATGCAGATAACCTCAGAACTGTAATGGGATGCTGAGTAGAAAGAAGAATAATCAATGTCAAAGCAACGATACTGCAGATGCAGTTGCATACATAGTCTGAAGAAGAGTCACAACACAAATCAGAGAGGCTCTCCGGGGAACAATGCTACTTCACTGAATTATGTGGCGGCCTGCTGGAGGCTGAGGACTTCTTTCAGGCTGTAAATGACTGATCCTGGACCACGGACACATCACGTTCCCCTCTTCTGCCTGCCTCCTCCTCCCTCCTTCAGTGAGACTGCCAACAGATGAATACTGCCAAGTGCCTCCCCAGGAGAGGGGTGTGTGTGTGTGTGTGTGTGTGTGTGTGTGTGTGTCTAAATCGGAGGGTCTGTGTGCATGTGTGTCTTTGATGGCAACGTTGGCAGTAATGTGTCTAATGGAAGATAAGCAACACTCTCTCAGACAAGTCTTCACAGCCAAGCACTTCCCCCAACATCATCATGCTGAGTGCAATAGAGGGAATACTCTCTCCCCTTACATCTCTTCACACACACACACACACACACACACACACACACACACACAGAGAGAGAGAGAGAGAGAGAGAGAGAGAGAGAGAGAGAGAGAGAGAGAGAGAGAAATAAACACACACAGGGAATACGAGAGAGAAGGTTTGGATCATCTGTCTCAAAGCAGCCTTTATCATCTCTCACACAAAGTTTGCAGTCTCACTCACACACACACACACACACACACACACACACACACACACACACACACACACACACGCAGAGAGAGAGAGAGAGAGAGAGAGAGAGAGAGAGAGACACCCGGTGGGTTTGATGATGAGTTCCGGAGATGAGTTTTAGTCACGGAGGGACACCTCAGAGAAAGTGTAGCTTTGGATCGCCATGCTCAAAGCTGCCCGCAATCATTTCTCCTGTAAAGTACGCCTGCCCCCCCCCCCCTCCTCCACCAACCACACACACACACACACACACACACACACTCGCACAAACACAACAGTGAAGTACTTCACATGAGAGTGAAGGACGAGCGCAGCAGCAGCTACTTATAAAGAAAGACAGGGAGAGTCCTTGACTGCCGGCTGACCCCGCAGCTTGTTTGTGGTGATTTTGAAGAGCGTTCTGATGGAATGGGAAGAGAGAGGAGATGATTCAGAGTTCCTTTTACACACAATGCAGTGAGCGGTGGCAGGCGACGGAAGGAAGGAGGAATAATAGAGGACACAGAAGGTCTGAGTGCAATGAGTACCTGAAGTGCTGTTGTTTTTTCTGACCGTTAGACTGATAAATCGGCAGGTTGGAACAGATACAGCCAGTCAGTGTTGTGCCCTTCCTTCCACTTACCACGGCTATGGTACGACTGTAAGCCGGAGTGAAGTTCATGCTCCAGGCATATTCCATTAATTCTTTTACATTGTTCTACCATTCTCTGTTCCCTATCGCTCTGCAGAGCTGTTATACTGTCGAATCGGATGTCTCATCTGAGCTGTAAACCATTTTCTACCTTATTAAAAAAATAAATTCTGAGGTGCCACTGAATCCTTGAATTCATAAATAAGAAATGTATGAAGGATCTCAGAACCCGTGGGCGATCGGTCTGATGACAATTCAGCCTCAACGGCCAACATCTCAGGAGTTTTTGGCATAGCCAGCGGACATCCAGATAACGGATATCCAGGCCAAGACTTCTGTGCAGTGGTCATTGTTTTTTCAGATTTCTGGTGTACACAATTCTGCATCAACAACACTTGAATAAAACAACCATTTGAATCCAAGTCAGTTTTCCCCCCAATATTCAAAAACGTTCTATATGATTCTCACTGTCGTGTGGCGATCCTTGAAATACAACCACTATCATGAAGTAGATATAACCTGATTCACCCCTATTGAATTACATCAGTGAATGGTGGAGAGCAGCAAAATCAACAGCCATTAATATGAAAATGTCATGGATTATTACACTGAGTACACTTTGCTCATGGAAAGGATACGCAGACAAAGCCCGGAGACATGTACAAGATTTATTTTTATGTCCTGAGACAGCTGTGCGAGGGTAAGGTGCATTGTGCGGAGATATTGGGCAGCTACAGTAATAATTCCTCTCCCGTCTGTAGTTAATCCAAGGATGCCCTGCAGCACTTGTCTTCTCTGTGAGGAGTATATACCGAGGTCAGGACCTTAAATGCACTGGCTATACCTACCGCCGAGTGCCAACAAGCTTTAAAACTGTCAGCCTGTCCCCGTCTCCTCGACTCCCTCACCCATCCTTCCTGTTTGGCCTTTGTGTCATTCTCAATTTTGGACACCAACATTTCCTGCGTATATTGCTTCCAAATATTGCTCATCGGTCTCCGTGGTTATCTGAAAAACTTGGCCCTGATAAAACATAACACACGCACTCTACTTTGAGGTGTTTAAATCTATCCTAAAGATATTTAAATTACAATTTTATTAAACACAGTAAAGCATAGATATTGGCTCCCAATCAGCTGATGTTTGTTCTAAATAGTTTGATCTGTGACTTCTCTAATTCTGATCAGAATAACCGATCAGATGACTCACTGATTCTGAATTGAAATTAAGTTAAACACTCGTCTGATTCCTAGCCTGCTCTTTAATTCACTCTGAGAGCGACACCACGGCGAGCTCCATGACGGCGAGTCCGAGTGCGACGCAGTTGGTACATGGACATGAGTGTCCTGCTGTTTCACACACACCGGCCCGGAGCTCGCAGTAACGCGCCCAGTGCGATGGAGCATTTGTGTTTGTGTGTCCAGCTGAGTCGCCGGGTGTCGTTGGGCTGACGCTTCAGTACGGTTGGTACCCGCTGTGTGTGTGGTGGAGAGGCAGAGAGGGAGGGAGGGAATATAAAATGAACGTTACAGCTGTGATTGTAGCAGTACAGTGTTAGGTGACCACCCCAACATATAGCGTCATATACCATACACTCTGGTGAAAGGTCAGGAAGGTATGAAAAAGCAGATACTAAGCCTAACGCAGATAAAAGTGGACTCAAGAAAACTGCGGTTTGTCATAACACTTCTTCTTCTTCTCCTCAGTTCTGTGAAGGTGTCTGGAACACCACTATCATGTCTACACACCGCCGTCAGAAGTGAAGTGCGAGTGAGTGGGAGAAGCAGACGGGGACATTTGGTGTCTAATTCTGCAGGAGACTTGAGTAAACCCCACAAGCTGCTGCTGAATGTTTACCAGTGATACTGCATTGGCCACTGTTAAATCTTTAATAGTCTAAGAGTGATGTCATTGCCTCACTGCTCCACTTTGCTTTGAGGGGAAGTGGACCTATTTTCCCCTCGCTACATTTATTATTAACACACACATTGTGGGGGGAAAAGGGCATTTAAAGACGGGATTGTAAAGGAGGCTTAACCATGGCGGGCGGTGATTGCATCTGTGCCGGTCAGACCTGGTTTTATCCTCATACATCCATTGAGTATATTTCTAGTTGCAGTCATGCCTGAAACCTTTCAAGGTGGTGCAGCAGCCGTAAAGGATTCTGCCTTCGCTGAAAGGTAAATGATTCACCTGTGGAATTGGAGAGAATGGTTCAAATCCAATCTAATAATGGTTGTCAGATTGGGGCTTGTTCCTCTGGTGATGGAGGTCAAAACGGGGTGAAGATGTAAGACCGGCTGAAAGTGAAGCCTCACAGGCATGGATACCTCATCCTCCTCCTTTCTTTTTTTTTTTTTTTTTTTTCTCCAGCCAGTTGAGAAAAAAATACATTTTTTAAAAAGGGGAAATTTGGGAGAAAAATAAACTATCAACTGCTTCTGCCAGATAAAAGGCAAACTGGTGGCAAACAGGCCACCATCCTGCAGGAACACATGGAAGCAATTGGAAATCAACTAAATAAGATCTGGTATCATCGGACTGGAACCGCCAACTCAATAACTGTCTGTTAGCGTTGCTGCTTTTGTCTCATTACAATCCTTTTTCCTTTGTTAAGTTTGAGCATCTCATTGGCCCAACGGCTCATTTACCCATCACTGATTAATTAAGGCAATTGATTGGCTGGAACAATCGCCTCGCTGGATAACCATGCCCCAATTAGGAGTTAATTGAAAAGCACCAATGACTAAAGCACAGTCTCAGCAAATGTAGACTGGAACATTATGAAAATCGAGCAAAGCTCAAGATTTCCAAAGTGTTTTTCTTCCATTTGTGTCTCGTCCTTTCATTTTTCCACACGTTTTCCGGCTGCTGGAGGGCCAGCGGAGGAAAAGGAGGATGAATTATGACAACGGGGCTCAGAAACCACCTTTAGCCAAATATAAGCCAAATTTTCATATTCCCAGAAAAGCAAATTAAGGTGTTTTCACCAGTTAAGTGATAGTATAACTTAAATATAGTAAGTAAAGCATGTTTCATATTCTTTTCGCAAAATAAAGTGATTCAGGTGGTTTTATCCTCCTGAATATATCATCCCCCCCTCCACACCTGCAATGTATCCGACAATCCTATTAAGACTTATACTTCAGTATCGCGCACAGTGTTCTGAATGTTTTGCTAATTGCTACTTTGCAGGGCCACTTCATATTTCAATTAGGTATTACAGTACATGGATCTGCCCTCCTCCTTTCTTTCATTCCACCCTCGGGACAAAACAAAAACAAGTGCATCTGCACACACTCATTTCCATAACAATCCAACACACCCCACATCTTACCACAAGCCTATTTATTCGGCTTGAGATGACTCTTGGGTGTTACGGATGCGTCAACCTGCCGTGACATATTACTGATATTGCTCTGAATGTCAAGAAAAGGAGAAACACTAAATATTCTGAGAGAAATCCTTTAACGTCACATCAGTCATGCTCGTGTGGATAAACCTGGCTGCTGCATGACGGGTTCGCCATGAGACAAAAACGTCAAATGGGTGGATGGTGATATAATGATGAGAATAAGATCAGGATGGACACTGTTAAAGCAACAGAAAGAAGCATCCCAGTGGGACTCCTGTGCGTGGCCACGGCTGTCAGAACATCTAAGCGGAGTTTTCAAGTCACAAGGAGCTGCCACTCATGACAAACCGCTCAACACTTTAAGATCTCTGCTGGTACGACCTCCAGACAGGAGATCACATGCGACAGCTGCGAGAGAGGCGACATGCAGGAAACGGCAAAGGTGACGAGAGACTGATTGAACACCGGGAACAGACATCAGCAGACTGAGAGCGGTCAGAGACTCAAGGGAAGGACTAGAAGATCTACCGGGAGGCAGTGGATAGAAACCATCTTTAAACAGGGACGACCGCCCCATCTCACATATGAGCAGGTCACCTGATGACAACTGTGTCATTGCCATGACAACTGAAGACACTATCCAGTGTTAAAGACAGCTTTTTGTTATACTATAGTGTCTGCTGCTGGAAAATGAAGCCATTCTGAAGTGGCTTAAACTTGCATTCTCTCTACTGGCCAGCAGGGGGCGGATGATTAGATCAGATTAGAAGAGCAGAATATATAGACTACAAGAAAATTATTCTACTTCTCTCTTGATTTGTCAGCCCATTAAACATTATAAACATGAGTCTCAGTCACTCGTTTCAAGTCTTCTTCAATACAGCATGATGTTCATTTATTAACTACATCCACGGTTTACACACAGTCTATTGGATGAACACGTCAGAAATCAGAATGTGAGAAGTATCCGTCATGGAACAATTTCTGGGTCATGGGAGGAGAGAGGACCCGAGGAAGCATAAGTGAGCATAATAAGAAGTACCCCATGACGTGTGGTTGGAAGCTCAGGGATGAAAAATGAGTGAGTGAAGCTTGAGTTCAAGGATTAATTTGACCCTTTGGGAAATACACTTTTTCTCTGCTTTTTTCCCAAAAGTTGGACGAGAAGGTCAATGCCAATCATATTTATCCATTAAAAATTAAGCTAGCGCCAGAAGATGTTTAGACTGGGAGACAGGGAGGTCCCTTACTCATACAATAACATAGTATCGAGTATACCCGGGTCAGCCCCTCGAGTATCGGGGCTGACCCGGGTATATTTTAATAGATCGGCATCGGCTAAAATAAAGCTGATGCTGCTTTCTTTACTGAAGTGTTTTGTTCATCACAGTGATGGTGTTGCAACAGGCGATCTATCCATCTATCTATCTATCTATCTATCTATCTATCTATCTATCTATCTATCTATCTATCTATCTATCTATAATTGCAGTGTGTCAGATACTCTCCTCTCAATGACGCTTACAAAATCAACTCACACTTCTCAAGTTTCAACTGGTCACTCTTCCAGATGGAGACAAGGTAATTGTATTTGTGCAAACCCATGTCTCAGTTTCTGTTACAACACCGCTTTGAGATCGCATGTCATTCAGGAGGATTTTTAGAGGCAACCTTTGCATCGTGCAGCTTCGTGTGTGGGATGACATGGTGTTTGAGATGGCTTGGGTCCCAGGTAAAGCTGCAGGGAAGCATCTGATAATACAGAGAGTAAGCAAAGTTGCCAACGGATCTAAGACTGAAGGGCGTTGAGGAACCCACGCCTGCTGGCCATCACATCCGCCACCTCCTTACTTTACTTTTCAACCCACGCAGACATCACACACGTCTGCCAAGCCGGCAGCGTGACACCTGTGGAGATCGCCAGACAGAGCCAAAGTTACCGAAACAAGCCTTGACACTGTGTGTGTGTGTGTGTGTGGGTGTGTGTGTGTGTGTGTGTGTGTGTGTTTGTTTGTGTGAGCCTGTATGACGTAACAAAGTGTAAACACTGGAGGCCATTTAGGGATGATCCTGGTGAGAGAGAAAGAAGCAGATCTGAGGGACGGTTGCTCAGCGTAGGTTTCAACGGTAAACTAAAAGAGAATATTAACTTTCCTCTGTCAGCTGACATCACCTCTGCTCCATCTGGATGAATCACCCCGCTGATTTTGGGGGGGGGGGGGAGAGACACTGGTGAAGAGCTGCAGCTCTCACAGAAAACAAAATCCTGTCAGTCACGAGCCGGCTCGCCATTTACATCAAAAGACCACGTTAACGACCCGGAACTGCTAATGGTCTGAACACGCTCATTTAAATAACACTGCAAACCCTGTCTGTATAATATAGAGACATGCACCGATACACTCATTGGACAGATAAACTCTCTCATTCAATACCTGGCTCATTGGGCACGCGCGCGCGCGCACACGCACGCACACAATCAACGAAAACACTAATTTGCATTAGTTGGCACATGATCAGTACGAGTCTCTCAGCCTTTGTTTAATTCCTCCTGTGCACGGGAGCACATGAGGAGATCACCTCCGCCGTCCTTCTGAAGTCTCATAATAAAGGAAAGGAATGGATGAGGACCCTGAAGCGGATCACCTACCGTTCCCGGAGATGTGGTTCTCCACCTCGCCGTGTCCAGCTTGCCTCGTGGAGACACTAAGTTGCATGTAGAGTCCCATGTAGTGTAAACTCCCCAGCAGCACTCTGAACGCTCCCATGTCTCTTCTGGTGTGTCTGCGCTCCTTTCCCCTCTCATGCACGTCGGAAAAAAAAGATTTTTCTGTGTTTGTTTTTTGGGGGGGGTTGTTTGTTTGTTTGTTTGTTTTTAATCCGGGTGACTTGTTCTGGCGTGGAAGGGAGGGAGACACCTGTGAAGGATGGAGAGAGGAAGAAGTCGCTGCAGCCTCTCTGTGTGCCAGCAGCCTGACTGAAGCTCTGCCTCCGTTCACTCGGCTCTACATACGGCGGCGGAGGGACTTCTCCCAAATGGGAGGTGGCGCGGCTTGCGGAGGGGAATATGGGAACATCACACACATCACAACCTTCAGCAACCATAAACTTCAGGACGTTCTAAAATATTGTTTTATTTTTAATAGATTATAATTATAATTATTATTATTATTATTATTATTATTATTATTATTATTATTATTATTATTATTATTATTATTATTATTATTTGTAGTAGGCTATGTTTTTAACCAAGACACAGATGCAAGAAACTGACTCTCATAGGGCTGTCTCCTTTATTAAATGTCTTTGTCTATACTTTTGTATCACATCATGATTTTACCACCAGTTATTTTTATTTGAATAAAATAAATACTTTCATATTTTACCCATATTTGAAATCAGTAGAGCAACAACCAAATGTACACATGACTTTACATTTACTTGACATGTTTTGTTTTTAATTCTGAAGTTACTGCATCTGGCTCGACCGTCTTCAGGTGTGAAGCTGTTAACAAGTAGTGGTAGTGTGGTAGCCATGGTGGCAACCTGTCAATCACAAGGTAGCCACGCCCAAAATCTTACCCTGCTTTATGGTCTGTATGTCATGTTTAAAAAAGGGAAATGGAAAATAATAAATAACTAGACATGCAGGCAGTATCAACAATATAAACACTATGAACAAACAACATAAACAGTATCCATCATACAGGATGTACAGATGGAAGGAGCTCAATAGTGTGCAGTCTATTGTCAGTTTGTGTGTATGTGGTCTGAGAGCAGAGTTGGTTATACAGTCGATACCGCTCCTTCAGACACCTCGGGTGGATGAGTCTGTCACTGAAGGAGCTTCCCAGGGGTCTGCTGGAGTCCTGCAGGGGGTGGGCACCATTCTCCATCAGAGATGACAGCCTGGCCATCATTCTCCTCTCTCCCACCACCTCCACTGAGTCAACGGGGCATCCCAGGACTGAGCTGGCCTTCCTTATCAGTCTGGGACCATCATTTACTAAATTAACCTCATGCTGTTTTGAAGAAGACTTGAAACTGATTGAGACCATAAACTCACGTTTACAATGTTTATGTGAATAGGGTCATTTTTTATAGACCTCCATGAAATCAGACTTCTTTTTGCAACCAGAGGAGTCGCCCCCTGATGGCCAGCACAAAAATTGCAAGTTAATGCCACTGGGGCATTGGATTCAGTTTTCAGTTTTTGGTGATACTGGTTTCTAAAGAACAACGTAGGAAGACTACTGTGCGCTTAAAAATGGAAGGTCTGGTTTCATTTGGGAGCTATGAGGAAGTGACCTGAAATCATAGATGTCCATTCAAAGTTGAGTGTTTGCTCCACAGAGCTATTAAGGTGGCGTGGTTACTGTAACAAACCTCATCCCTAGGTCTGGACTTGCAGTCGGTGTTTGCCTACAAGACTCAAGTCAGGGACTCTGATGCTGCTGCTTCAGCTGTGTTGCTGTCCATGGTGCTGAAATGCAGCCTCAGTGTAGGACATACTGTATACTGAACATAGACATAACGTTTCCCAGTGACAAGCTGCACTTTAATACGGGACATTGTGGAACAGGATGTAGCTGCTTGTATAATCTTCATTGACATGGGGTGTGTCCCATTTATTTCCAGCACACAACTCAGAGAAAGCCTTCTTATTACCTTTACTAATTGGATTTCAATTTCAATTACATTTTATAACATTTCTAACCCGTGGTCTTGGGACTTTTAATAGACACATACAGCTTCTCCGTGATTTTCTATATATCTGACATTGTCTTCTTTCATGTAAGTAAATGGGGTTTTATACAATATGTTGGTGGCATTTTCTTTTTAATTTTACACCTTATCATTCAGGTCAATTCATATTATGATTGTATGTTACGGAGCAAAATAAAGATGTGTGATTTATAATATATATAGTATGTTGGTGTGGGTAGGATTGACGGATGATTACATTTTTTTTATCATGGTAAGAAATCTGATGTGACAAGTTCCTTTTAATCATTTAATTTGTGTCTGTAATGATCAAGACCCAAGGCAGAAAACCATGTGCCTCTCCATCTAGCTTCAGATCAGCGTTTTGTTTTTTGCCAAACATAATATTGCACCCTCCATCAAAAAATGGAATTTCTGCCTAATCTGTCTACAGTTTCATAGCCTTGTGAAACCTGTTCTGAAGAAAACCCTTCTGAGATAGCAGCCAGCAATTTCTCAGTGTCCTAATATTTCTTGAGGGCCTCCTGTCAATTTAGGACATTCTTTTTTAGCTGCTCTCCCTTTTTATAATTAAAATTATTTGTGGGTCATTGAACACAGACATTACCTAGCATGTAAGAGACATCTTTGGCCCTTCACATACATATGGCACTGAGCTTCATCATTTTTGCTCAGCCTGCCTGATCCCATAAAATCTTTTGATAGAGGCACGTTTCACCTCACTGAGTCTCTGCTTCAAACCCGGTTCTCAACCAAGCAACTTTCCTTCTTACAGAGACAGGGATCTCACCGTCACCCACATCTGAATGCCAACACTGAATGTATTAACTGACTCCTATTAACCTCTTTCATAAAAGCTATCATGCCAGACGTTCATATGCTTTGTTCAGTCCACGGCACGGCCTTCCATTTAAAGATGACTACATACTTTCCCTACAACTTTTCATAACACAGCACACAGAGAAACGACACAAAAGGTGGGAAATGAAAGAACATACTTGATATTTTGTTTCTGTTGCGACCCCCGATGTCTTCAAGATGATCACCAACTGATGGTCAGTTTACCTCTGGGGTGCCATTAGGACCCATTTGCTGGAGAGTGTGCCTTAGAAATATTTTGCTATGGCCCAATAAAACCATCATGGGAAATGAATGTGTTCTTGCAGTGTCCAATAACGCATAGGGGAGTGAGAGTGGCCAATTTGGTGGAGATAACTTATCCGGCAGCCGAGCAGAGGCGCTGCGCTGACCACGGCTGCAGCCCGACAGTCGGACTACGGTGGCAATTAACGGCTTTGTTTTGAGCCCATGCGTTTGAGTGATGACAGCTGTATGTTTGTGTGAACTTGTATAACTGTATGGCTGCGAGGCGGGTTGATGATGCTGAGGGACGAGGGGGAATTCTTAATGAGTTTCAGCTCTAAACACCGCGACTGTACGAGCATGTTCATGGTTGAAGATGTCAGCTGGTCGGCTTTAACACGCCGACTTGACCTTCCTGAGCTTTTTCACACTTTTTTTTTTGTTGCCTTCCTGCTCAGCTTACCTCACTCTCACCGAGGGCATTGTTCATAGCAGAACAATTTCAGACCCAAATCATTAAATTGCTATGGAACAGGCTCGCAGCAATCAGAAACCTACGGTTTTAATTATGTTGACCTTTTCTATGCTTTTAACTGCTTCAGCTTCTGGACTGCCTGCGTACGCCGAAGCTTTAAGCTGCTGTTTTTAACACCCTTTATCCATCCCCGTTCTAACTCTCAATAACAGCATACCTTCTCCTCTCAGTCCCTGCTAAAAAGAGAGGAGCCCAAAAGCACAGCGGTGCACAGTGTTTGCACTCAGTCATTCGGAAAATATAATTATTCTCCTTCCCCTCGGCTGTGAAATTGCTGTACAACCGCTGTTAAACACGGCGCAGTCATAATCACTGATAAGAGATGCATGGGGCCGGCTCTCCTCTGCCAATACAATATGCAAAACGACGCCCCGCCGTTCTACCCATCTTGTTACCGAGCAATACTGGAGTTCCTAAAGACACTTAGGGAAGGCAATAGATGTGACAGCTGTCGGTGAGTGGCCCCCGTTCCTTCCCGACATGGCTGCTTCCTGCCAGGATCATGGTCAGGCATCCAGAGAGGGAGCAGTACACTAAAAGAGTGATTGATAATACAGAAATATACTAGAGACTAAACACTGATAGGAAAAGATGGTGTGTCGAGATCTGTCTGCTCATGAAAGGTGTTCATGTTAGCTTTTAGATGTAAATACTGGAAAATACAGTCACAGAAGCAAGACTTCTATTACAATGTGTGGTTTGTTGCAAAAAAATCAACTAAAATACCTCAGCAAATTGAGCAATTAAAGTCCTCAAACCACAATCATGGCCTTTAAATACAGCCACATGCTGGACATTAGCAATGCATATACCATGGATGCATGAAGAGAACTGGATGCAGCGTTGGCTGCTGTGTTCATTCCTAATTTGCTCAGTGGAGCCCAAAGTGAGATTTTCTAGGATAAAATCACGAGGATCTTCAGCATCTATGAGCCAACAGTACAAGCACATTCACTTTTCCATGAACCTCCCAGCCCTTGGTCAAGAACAGAGGAAGGAAAATAACTTGGTTTGTAGGAGCATATGTTTTAAATGAGGGCCATTCAAGTGTTTGTACTGGGAAGATTTACTTCAGAAAGAATTATCCACTGATTTACAGTCTGTTTCCTAATGGAAGTCTATGGGGAAAAGTATTTTTGAGCCCAATGGCACCACATGACAGACCTGGAAGCTGGAATTCCATCGTATGTCAAATGGGCTTCAAAGCCTGTGTGTTTGAATAGAGAGACTGAGTCGCCCCATCTGGGGTTCCCCATGGGACCATATTTCAGAAAACATATGTACCGTAATCAACAGCAAGATATATATTATTTATTTTGATCCCATTGGAATTGTTTCATGAATTACACATACTATGTTTGTCAATTTAAAAGATACATATGAAGAAAATAAAGTTTCATTTTCTTGTGCAACCTTTGAAGGAGATAATTATTAATTACACAGATGAGACACTGATGTTCAACTATTCCCTAAGGGCCATTCCAGACGTACAGAATATTTAACCGGTGATATTGCAAACATTAAAAACCAAGCCTTTAACTTTATCAGGTCAAAATGTTACTATTTATTGGAATATAAAATATAGATCGTAGCGTCCAGGCCAAGCAAACAGCTTCTATCTGATGTGCTGCACCAGCAGCTGCTTACATACGATAGCAGGGGAAGAAGAGTCTTATCTTGATGTTCACGCTGGCTGAATTCTGTTGGAAACAAATCATCTAACAAGTTTTTTTCCTCCCAATGTACAATTTCCATGACACAACTGTACACTATGGAAATGACCCACGATTCATATCAGACTAAAAATAGTGGGTCGGTGAGTTAAAGTGGGTCAGTTGTTCACTCTGGCACACATTCACAAGCAAATGGCTGTTTATTTGCTCCTAAACAGGAAGGCAGCAGCGACCCAATGACGTGTGGCGTGCAGACAGGGAGAATAATACAGTAGGCGTGTGTGTACACAGCTCCACCATAATACTCCTCCACACTGATGTGTGTGAGCGCCGTCACAAAGAGGAACAGCAGTGGGCTGAGAGCTCCGGGAGGCTGCTGAGATCCAGCAGTGGGTGGCTTCAGACGAATGAAGGAGAAGCCGAGGATTCTCTCTCTCTCTCTCAGGAAGCTGCAGATATAGGTTTGTCGTCTCCATCTGTGCTTCTGCGCAACAGTAACCAAGCGGAGGCATGATGAGATTCATGTACACAGACGGTTATCAACGAGCGGTGCCAATCTCGCTCACTTAACCGTGACATTGATCAAACAAACCAAACACACAGTCGGAGATTTTATTACCAAATGTTTTATCATAAAATATTTTACACGTCAATCCAAAACCAAACGAAACAGGGTTGCGTGGTGGAGCAGAGGGATGTTAAGTGTCTCCGTAATTATTCCTCAAGCGTTCGACCCCGATGGACAGAAAACTAACAGCATCACGTTGGCTGTGCATTTCGGTCCTGCAGTAATCTGTTCTCCAGAGACGACTGCTGTGTCCACAGAAAGCGGCGTTACGTGCGCAGCAATCATTACAACCAATTACCTACTGCCACATAAAGATCGTGCCGATGAGATCAATTCGATCTAATTAAATTATAAATGATGTATAAATGCATATTTCCGATAATTTGAGGTTCCTTTTCATTTTCTCTCTCTCCATATTGGAAACCAAAGATGCAGACGTGACAAACCAGGTTATTTGGAAAGATTTAATTTCTTTGAACTGTGACAATTAGTCGAGTTTATCTTTTAGCAGACTAACGCCGGTATATTGCTGTGCATGTAAACAAACTCATGGAAAAACACTTCAGTTGTTAGACTGGTTCACGTTCAACATCCGTCCCAGATCCCACCAGCGGGGTTTCAATGTTCTCAAGTAAGAATGTTGTTTAAGTGTGTGTGTGTGTGTGAGAGTGTGTGTGCATGAGAGAGTGAGATTAGAAGTTGTCTACGAGGTCCATGATCCTCTTCCGCTCAGCCTCTTTGAACTCGTCACTCTTCCCATCTCCGATGCTCTCAGCGTACTCTGCACAAAGACAAAGAAGAGTCAGGATTAGTTGACTCGACAGCTCGGGCGTGGTCGTTTGACGTTACTGAGAACGGCACTGGAGCCAAATGATGTGTGGGTTCAGATTTTCTTTTTTGGCTACAAGATTGCTACGATCGGCAAAAGTCAGGAGAAAAATGTGAGTGCCTTTATGATCTTGCACCCTTCCTGAGAGCAAAGAAAGATGTAGAAACACAGAAAAACTTCAACAGCAGCTGAACATGGAGCAGAATATTTGCCATGTTTTTGCTCAAAAATTCACTCAGCCTATTAAAAATCTTGATCCAAATGTTTTCTTACATTCCCTTGTTCCTCAGTGGTAAACGTGGGCAACGACCTCTCGTTCCCTCTTATAATACTAAACCCTTCGAAAGAAGAACTCAAGAGGTGTTCAGGGAACTCAGTAGACCTAGCTTGTGAATAACGGCGCAATGAAGCTACTCTTTGTATTATAAGGACAAAAGTGGAGAGACGTGCTGCATTAAAGAACTACCATTATTGAACTGCCTTTTGTTGGAGCCCCGACAGCCTCCAGTCTGTCCATCACTTAGCAACAAAAGGTTATCACAGGACCTTTTCTTTAAAAGAATGCTTATACATCATGAAAGGGCCCGGGACAGCATCTGTGCCGAAATCCACCCCACGTCCTCTGGCTGCCAGCATTAACCACTCCAGGTGTACCACGCCGTACTCCTACTTCATTGTGTGCTCCTGAACGTTCTGTTTTCTTCATCTCGTGCGTCTGCCTCCCACACGAGGCCTCCGAGACCGTCCAGCGGTCGATTTGTGAGTCTAATGTGCAGGAAGAGAAAGCTGCAGCTGCCGCAGCCCCAGAGGAGTCCAGGCGCTCGCCGTGTCTCTCAGCCAGCCAGCCTCCGAGGTGGGGATTACACAGTAAACCCAGGGATGTGGAGACGGAAAGATTAAAAAGACTGCTTTTCTCTGAGAGACACTGCAGAGAGGAGAGAATGAAGGGGTCTTTCCCTGACAAGAGCCTGGAGGGTTTAGGAGGACGAAACATGGCTGTCAAAGACACTGAGGCTTGTTTTCTGTGATAATATATAAAGGATGGTGACAGATTTAATGGGACAGAGGTTTTTGGAAGAATACAACCAGTCTATATGGGTGCTGATGGGTAGAACACAAACATATGTTCGTTTGGATAAAACTGTTCTTAATAATCATTTTTGGAGGGTCTCACACTGGATACA
Organism: Eutrigla gurnardus; assembly: GCF_963514095.1. Lineage (NCBI taxonomy): Eukaryota > Metazoa > Chordata > Actinopteri > Perciformes > Triglidae > Eutrigla > Eutrigla gurnardus. The sequence goes on along the minus strand of NC_139922.1, from coordinate 10,448,655 downwards.
CACTGCTCATCCGTGCTTTGAGCGAAAAATCTTTGGGAATTACTGAGTACACGAGATTCTGATCATACTTCGTATCTCACTGTGTGAGAGTTTGGATTTTGGATTTTCATGGGAAAAAAAAGCTTTTCTCAGGAAAACAATTCAAGGTAACACGGGTGAGTAATTCATATACAGATAGTAATTTCTGGAGGGATGTATTATTCAAAGAATCAGAAGTAAAAGTACTGGTTCTGCAGACATATTTTTTACCCTGTACCTGATATGCTGCAATATAATATGTGACCTCAAGGTTCAAGAAGCCTTTTACAGTTGTAGCTAGTTTGAACTCGTAGTCGCAGTTCTGTCATTAAGTTTAGAAGTTCTTCAAAGGTTAACAAGATTAATCAGAGATGATTAATGGGGAATAAAAAACAAAGTCTTTGGACTCTGAAAAATGTTGCAACCAACTAATATAAAGTACCTCTGAAACGGCAAGGGGCCACAACAAGCTGTTTTTTTTATGAAAGGTCACAGATCGGGTTAGAAACCAGTGGTTTAATCTTTCAGAATGTATTGTATTCATGCTTTTTATGTAAAAAGGGAGCTGAAACAGCATTTCAAGAGTTTCTATCTTCCATACTGTGACATATTTCTGAGTGAAAGAGGATAGGCAGACGGGACGTAACCTAGAGATCAGCTCTGTGCAGTCATGTAGACTGATTGATGGATGGATGTCATGATATTATTGATTAACACAGATTGGTATTAGCTGGGGTAAGCACATGTCATATTTTGTTTTCCAGTTAAAGTAAAACATCTGATTTTTATATAAAATACAAAAAAAATGTTTTGGTAATTGTTTCCACATATATTATTAAATAGGTGCTTAATATGACTGGTGAAGGCAATGGCCATCAAACTGATGCAGTGCAATAGAAAATGTAATATTTCTCTCATGTGGAATAGATGTATAAAATCACATGAAATGGAAATGTTCAAGCAAAGTTAAATTTCTTAAAGAGTACAGTACTTGACTAAATGTACTTAGTTGCTTTCCACCACAGCACAACGGAGGAGTAAAGACATAAATAGGTATGTGTTTAAGACGGGAGCGGCGCCGGGTGTCAGCAGAGTCGGGACAGGACGGTACGTGAACAGTTTCTTGAGTTTCCAGTTCAGGTCAAAAGACACAGTGTGACAGTCCTCCACTCTGGAGTACTGAGGTCACTCCATCATTGTGTATTCTGGGGAGTGCTGGGCTAAGAAAGACCATAAAGTTGTTAAAAAAAAGTGCACGGCTGGACCACCATCTGGAGCTGTGGGGGGTTCTGGGAGATATGCCGCAGCCTTGAATGGCAGCAACAGGGATTTGAATTTGATCCACAGAGATGTGGGTTGTTACTGAGGTAAAATAGCAGGTGAGGGCACACGGGGAGAGTGACTCATTGAAAACATGCAAACCTACATCCTCTTTCATTGCCAGCCCGTCATTGTGCTGCTGTGTGTGTGCCTCCACGTCTATAAATGGCGGTGCAGTCAGCCTCACAGACAGAAAGGTCAGAGATTTGGTGACTCTTCAACTCTCTGCAGAACCCTTTCTTTGGCATGCTGGTACTCTCTCCTCCTGTCACCACGGCAACGCGGCAGAGGACAATACAGTACTGAGCATCGCCATTACTCAGGTCAATGACTTGGACTGATCTGCCATGAGTATGAGGAGAATCATTTCCAGGAGGCGTCTGTGCAGCAGCGGGCGAGGATAGGGACACACTGCAGGACTTGTACTGGGATTCTCTTATTCTTTTCATTTTCTCTCCTTTGTTAAACATGCATGTTAGATTCAATAAATGTTAGCCATTCATAGTAGATGCAATGTTATAAGTAGGCTGTAGATATCAGAACAATAAGAACATCCAGAATATCTCATGTGGCTCAAAAGTGAACGGCAGATTCACTTGAAGTACAGACGATGGAATAAATTGTCCAAAATGATTTGGTGACCCAAATAAAAACCTCGACCCTGACCCAGTCTTTGGGAACGACTGATGAACAAAAATTACTTGAGTTGTATGCCCTATTTTTCAGGGTGCGAGGGCTAGCCGGCAGATATTCTTTGTATAATTATGAAAAGTCAATCATCTTTGTTTTGATTTGATTTGTCAGTGAGGTTTGGGACTAAATTACCACCATCCTCCTCATCATCACAGCGTGCAGGTTATGGTTACTTAGTAACTGCAAGCATGACAGTGATGCAACCTCCCAAGCACCTTGGATAAAAGGAGAAAAGTGGCACGACTGGCTTTCTTTTTTAGAAACAACATGTGTTGCCTCTCAAGCGTGGAGATTGTATATGAAGACACAATGAACAAGCACATATGTAATGTATTTTTTTCAAATATCTAAATCAAATATTAAATATTGCAAATGGCTCTAAAATATGACCACCCAAAGCGCACCTTGAAAACAAATGTACCAGCTTAATTCGTATGGCTACGTTGGGTGGTATGTTTTCAAGCTGCACGTGTCAACTAATTAAAGGGCCGTGCTATAACATTGGATAATGTGTTACTTCTTTACTATAACTGGTTTTTGAGCTTTGGAGGGTAGTTCTTAGTTCCGGGTTGGGCCGATGCCACTACATATGCTCACATGCCCTGATCTGGGTTCATACCAAGGGGCAACGTCCCAGTTATTAAACGTAAAGTGCCTTAAACTTCAGGCAACAGGGGGCGACTCCTCTGGTTGTAAAAAGACGTTGTATAGAAGTCTATGAGAAAATGACCCAATATTACATTCAAACCCACTTCACGCACTGTTGAGACAGCTGTGCAGAAATGAGAAAGGAGTCGGGCTCTCAATCGCTCTTTCCATGGCAACAACTGAGTGAGACGCTATGAGATTGTCTGGAAATGTGTGCCGTTATCCCCGTATTTAAACAATATCACGTCTCCCTCCTCTCTATGACAGCCCAGTTCTCACTTGGCCTTCCAGTGTGGCCGTTTGGAATATCTATGAACACTTTTCACCTCCAATGAGGTCAGACAACACATCCTCCCGACTAGTTGGGAATGAGCATTACCTGAGCCTGAGGCACAGGTAATGCACACTAGCTTGTCACTGGGGCAAAACCACATGCCTGTTCTTGTGGTGTTGCCCAGAGCTGTGGACGTCAACAAGTCCACCAGAGAGTATATTTCACATCACCTGAATGCCCTCTATCACTGTTCTTGTCACAGCGTCTCAGGGCTCCATTGACATCCTCTAAAAGGTGTTGTGTTGTTCAATCACTCCAAGACATTTTCACAAGCTACCTAAAGTTTCTGAAGCTCACAGCAGGCCCTCATTACTGTGCCTCGTCTTCCCTCCTGCATAGCTGCTTCTCATTCGGCAGGCTGAAGCCATTAAGGTGAAGATGGCTGAGCCGGCTATGAATGCGCTTAACCTTTTTTCTGCAGCGTCACACTGACTGGGTGGGGCACGTGAAATAAGAGAGGGCTCCATGGTGTGGCCTATTGGAAAGTTTCAGGTCACAGGCTACGCCCCCCCCCCCCAACAATGACAGATGCAATGGCATTATGGCCTTATACAGTGCTTGTTAAAAAAAAAAAAAAACACATACATAAACAATGTATGATGAATAAATAAATCACATTAAGACCATGCAAGGGCAAGTACAAACATGCAAATTTACATCTATGGAGCTTTGCATTTTATTGCACACATGCAAGGGCGCGTGTGCAATAAAATATGCAAGCTGAGCTAAAAAGGAAAACTGAACGTACACACCTGCAAAGACTTCCTCTCAAATATATGTAAAACATATGCATGTGAAAACAAGCAAGGACATGTATGCACATGTAAATATGTAGACACATTAACAGCAAACATGATGAGCACAACAAAATCAACAAAAACATACTGAGGAAACTAGCTGGACAAGCCAGGCGCCCCTGTATGCAAATATACAGAAAACAAAATTCACACACTGGCACGCACACACATACACACACACACACACAGACTGGAGAGTTGCCACGCTTGCTGGCACCGGCGTGCATGACGGATGGCTCTATCTACAGCGCTACATGCCACCGAGAGCCGGAGGGTGTGTGAACGGAGACTCGTCCTCCAGCTTTATCCGACAGTGATATAGGGAGGATGGATGTCGCACCGGGAAGAATATAACACACGTGCTAGGTGTTTGAAAACCAAAGAGAAAAGGAAAACGGCAGGATAGGAAATCTTTGGGACGGGGAAAATAAAGACTGAATGACGGACAGACAGTCTCCACTCTACTCATGAAGACAATGCATACCGGCACGCCGAGATGCATTTATGCATTTTGTTGTACCAACAACCGTTATCTGAATTATGTGAATACACACTTCTACCTCGATATTCATTTTTTTAAGTTATTTTTTGGGCCGTTTTTGCCTTTTATTGAGAGAGAGTGTGAGAGTGAAAGTGTGAGAGAGAGAGATGGGGATGACACTGCAGAAAGGGCCGTCGGTCAGATTTGAACACGGGGCCGCTGCGGTGGGGACTCACCAACTCTACCACTGAGCCATCCCCACACCCTACCTGTATATTTCAGATGCTGGATTTTTACTGGAGTTATTTATTGCTGCAATAACTTTAAAACTGAATTAGTTTCCCATGTGCATTTGATATCTTATGACCTTTGTGAGTGTCACGTTATTACTCACATCATCCTCTGCTGCAGTAGGTCTCCTGATAGTAGAGCACTGTACTGCGTACTGGCATCAATGTACAAATGTATAGATGCAAACAGGGATGTACTTGACAGAAACAAACACAGAACAGTGACTTCTATAATATTGAAAAATCAATCTAAATGTAAAATGAGTTGCATTTTGACATTACAGTTTCAAAGTATGCCCAGGCCTTTTCCCTTTGTTTAAAACAATAAGGAAAAATGACACTATTCATAGCATTTCATTACATTCCAACACAACCACTTTGGCAGGCGAAACGTATGGGCTCACTATCAAATAACAACCACAGCCAAAGAGCAGGGATTATACAAACATTCCCCCCAAAAACGTTGCTTCCTCGCCAGGGCGAGAAGCATTCGGAAACAGGATTTAAAAAAAACAAAAAAACATTTGTCAATAAAATGCTTCTTTGAAGTTTTAGGGGCAGCTATTGTCCGTGTTCTGCTTATTTTTGCCCTGCCAAAATCCACATGAGTTTCTTTTTTTGTTTCATACTATTTCACTTAGAGGGAAGGGATTTCTGTTTCTGGGCCAAGGTACAAAGTTCTACTCCGAAAATACCACTTGGGTTTCTTAAGTTAATTCTTTCATTCATTGAACTTAAATGTAAGTAAAATGATCAAGTAAAATAGTGGTGGATATATGTGTAACTGCATATAGTTGCATATTACAAAATAACTTTAAATCAAATTACATTATTTTAAAATAACACTATTATACAATTATTAATTCCTCCATATGTTTCATGTTAAAACCAGCAGTGTGAAGGTTCATAACAGCTCGTTGGGAAACATCTGCAATAATAGCCTATTAACGTAGGATAGAATAAAATTAATTAATTGTTGAGTGAGAAGAGAAGAGATTTCCTGTTAAATGAGACACTCAAAGCAACATCTTTCTGGGTGAATATCCTTTGCATATTCAGAGAGACGCTCACATGATCTTTAAATATTGCTGGGGACCTAAGGGAGTGCAGTGTTGGAATTTGGTGCAATTTGAACACATTTCAATACATTTTGAATAAGCAAGCATGCAGTGCTCTGTGCAGCAGCGGGGGTGGGGCTTCAGAGCTCTGCAGACTGACTCGAGCATTCCGTCTGCAGCGGGCAGTTGGCGGCTCATTGACTACAGTTCACTTTTGCTGCTGGACGTGCTAACATTAGAACCAAACTCTTCACTTCTCTGGAGTCAATGCTGCAAGAAGCACTTCCTTGAGGCCAAACAATCTGCCTGCTCCAAACATACATTATTTACCAAGGGAACCGTAATACTACAGGCAAGTATATTTTTTGTTATTATTTTACAATTCAGTTTCCTACGGATTCCTTTTGAAAAATGGCCACATTCGAGAAAACAAAGTAACTTACCTCTCATGATGTGTCGCACTACTTTGACAGAGCCTCCTCTTAGGTTGAGAATTTGATGGACCCTCTGCTGCAGCTAAATGCAGAGACAGAACATAACGTAAAATTAGAATCCACTTTTTTGCTAAGAAATCCCTACATAAAAGCTGTGTCCCAATTCAGCGGGTGCATCCTTTGGAGGCTACATTTGAAGCCCGAATGCGTCACATCGGCTGCGAGGAGGCTGTCAGAGAAATGTGTATTCGGAGGAACCAACTGATGCATCCTTCACCGCAAAACTTATCCCAGATTCATGGCTCTTGCCTGAAATATATCATGCGCTGATGGCACCGGTGGTGAATTATATCCTCCATCATGATATTAAACAAAAAGAATAAAATATGATTTCTGGAAGATGGCGTGATGCTGCATTGGGACACATATATTTGATGTTTATGTAATGGCTTGAGTAACATTGTAATTACATTTACATTACATTTAGGGCATTGCTTTTGTCCAAAGCGACTTACAATAAGTACATTTGTCAAAAGAAAGAAATCACAACATATCATTGGAGATAAAGTAAGAGCGAAAAAATAGAAACAAGTGTTAGATCCTCGCCTGAGTAAAGTAGTAGACCTGAACTGTTTCCTCCAAAGCAGTTTAAATAGGGGCACCGTCTGTCCAGTCTACTTTTATAGCTCGTCTAATCAGATGTCTCAACAATAATTAATGTGTGAGACCACCTTTATAAGTGTGATGTGGGTGTGTGTGTGTGTGTGTGTGTGTGTGTGTGTGTGTGTGTGTGCGTGTGTGTGTGTGTATACCTGTGAAATCCCTGAGTTGCTGATCTCCACCATAATATAGCAGATCAACTGAAGGACAAATAGTCCCGCGTCCAGGCGGCGAAGGTAAAACTCATCCTCCATGCCGTCATCTAGGATCTCCCCCCGACGAACCATCTCCTGCACGCACACACACACACACACACACACACACACAGACACACAATGTTTTTACGCATGTGAATAAATTGCATTTACTTTCTATTGCTCTGTGTATCTTTAGAACAGATTCAACAAACACAGAAAACCAGAGACTAAGTTAAATTTGGGTGTTGTTTTTCAGCTTTTTCTACAAATCCATTTTCTCCATCGACCAGACACACAAATCAATTGATTTCACGGCTAAGCTGCAAAAGTAGGGGCTCTGCTGCTGGGGCTCACACTCACAAATGCATCCCGCTCTTGCATAGTTATCCATCTTAACAACCCTGTCAGTATGCCAATAACACCGTGCTGCCAATAAGCACACAGACCACATTAATCATCATTAGAGATTTAGAAGCAGACCTGAGGGGGAGAGGAGAGTCTGGAGTGTAAACCACTCGAGTGGTTCAGAAACAGAGTGTGTGTTAAATGTTTATCTGTCACACAGCTTTACCTTTACATATGGGCAGTAGGAAGAAAGTTAAGGCAATACATAAGGTTAAACTACTGCAGTGAGGAAAACAAAGAATGTCAACTTTCTCAAATCTTGCCTTTTAGATCCTTACCAACTCTTTTCCAACTCCATACTCATGTAGGCAAAATGTAAGTAGCATGAGTAGTACTGTAGCCAACAGATAAAGTGGGAAATAATACATTATTGAATTAAAAAAATAAATAATAAACTATTTTGGGTCAACAGGGTCAATGGAGAAACATTGGAGAATCAAGAAAGGGAAAGCTAACCCAAAGAATCCTGGCCCTTCCCCGCCCCGTTCAAAGCCACTCCCCCAAAACACATGACCATGCACTGCCTGACTGACACGAGTCCACAACAAAACGTTGGGGACGCAGCACAATCATCGCCAATGGTAATAAACTAGCTCATGTCTCATTTGCATGTGAGAAAACATCTAATATCATCCTCCATCCATCCATCCATCCATCCATCCATCCATCGTCTACCGCTTTATCCTGTATTCAGGGTCGCGGGGGGGCTGGAGCCGATCCCAGCTGTCATTGGGCGAAGGCTCTAATATCATCATAATGAACGGAAACAATTAACTAGATCGCTAGCTTTAGCGATCTGTCTGAAAAGCCTCGTGGAAGACTTTGATTCAGGCACTCCCACATCTGTTGTTTTAGAGAGGAACGCTGAGACAGCAAAAAAACAAACATTCTCCAATATGTGACACAGTAAATCAAGAAAAAGGGCAAGTTTTCAAAGCGCTCCTAATGAAAACAAATAGCTTTCAGCATCAAGCTAAAGGCTACCACACATGACATTTACAACCCAATGATTTAATCTCAGAGAAAATTAAAACTTTCAAAAGGTTTTGTCCTTAAAGATCAATTACACTGTAAGACCCAATTATAGCTTTGAAGTTCAGCTCATTAACAGCCTCAATGGAAGGGCAACTCCTAAGGACTACAGTACAGGACTATTCTGGGAAAACCCTTTGAGCTGCAGGTTGCAGGGCTGGGACACCAAACAACATATCTGTTTTGTGACATTGCATTGTGAAAGCAGGATGTCATCGTGCCGTAATGATTTCACCCTGAGAGAAGAAAAGACAAGCAGATTTAACTTCAGAACAAAGCCCTACTGTCAACTGTAGCTTATTAAAGATGCAAAACAATGCAGATAATTAAAACGGGAACCTTTAATAAAGCCACTGAATGTAGGGCATTCATCCTCTGTGTCCTGTGGGTAAAACGCCAGCCCGTAATTCTGTTTTATTACAAAGCGGAGAGTTATCGCATTGTAAATTAGTCCCGGAGCTTGGCCTTGTTGTTGTCAACTAGCATCCATTAAAGATACAAAAACACTTGAAACAAAGCTATTTGAATGTTTCCTCTCTTTCCTGTAGGAAAACAAAAAACAAAAAAAGATTATCTCAGTTTCCAGGACAACTCTGCTCATTATTCAGAGCCAATACAGTAGCTTTCGGCAAAATTACAGAAATATCAGACGCAAACTTCAGCAAAGATACAAATTACACATGACCCCCGAGGGCTAGTAGGAAAACAACATGAACACGTATGTGAAACACACTCTGTGCTTGCAGTTTCTGTTTCACACAGGAAGAAAGTCTATTTCCTGTCGTCCTCATTATCACTCATGGACACCACTGCAAAGCAGGGCTGGAGGCACTTTCTGAGAAGGCCTTGGATAATTCAATCACTGTATACCCACATGTTTCCATTACAGCGCTGAGCCTATCGGCTACAGAGGGACGGGACTTCATCTGAAACAATGTGAGCGGAGCTCGGTCTACGATGTGTGTGCCGGAAAGATTAGTGGAAATGCAGTATAATGGATTTCGGTGTGCATCAGTGATCAGGAATTAATTCTGAGACAAGGTAAAAGAAGCACCGAGCCAAGACAGGGGAGAGGCTGGTGAGGAAGGAATGAAGGAGATTTCTTTTGCCTGTGATTTACATTCTCAGTACAATCCATGATTTCGATGGTACACACCCGTCACCTCGACCAGGGTGCATTTGTTTCAGGGGGTACTGACTGTAGCAGAGTATCTGGAATGATTGTGGAGAGTCTAAACTAACGTGAAAATAAATTTAACCTATGACTTGAAAAATAACCATCAAAATTGGTGCTGATCAGTAAATAAAATAACATGGGTCAAAATAACCCTTAATGAATCCACTGCATATTACATACCTCCACCACCAACCTCAGTCAATTGCGACACCATATTGCCATGTGGATAGACTGTTGACATAATTAGCTAACAGCATCCACTCAAAAACAAATGAAAAAGAACATGTGGAACATAATGGGTGGTGTTACTGAGTTTATACTGTTGATGTGCAAAATGTTTTTTTGTGTGTCACGATTAGAATGCAACTACCAAACTGACATGAGACCAGCAATGGAAGATCAAAGAAAGAGACATTTCAGTTAAACTTAAAGTTGAGCTTAAATGAAAAATGCCTTTTTAGCCCCTTCAGATCATATTCACAGTCATATTGTACAGTACATATTAAACAATATAGAAACACATTTGTATTTTTTACTTTTTCTTCCTGTTAAACAAAATATGTGTGCTTACATCAACTAATACCAATCAATTCCAACCAATATCATCAAAGTCATCATCCATCCTTCAATTTGCAGGGCAAGAGAAGGTCATGAGCTTATCTTTTGAATGATCAAATCAATTCCCTCCCAACGTTATGTCCCACCTGTCTATTCTGTTTCACTGGGAGATACGTCCCCGTACGGAAGATAGATACTCCTGAAATCTCGTTTTGGCTGAGAGAAAATTTAATGCAAAGGCTTGAGTGAACGGTTTTCCCTGCTGCCACTAGGCTCGTTCGAGATGAGCCAGGCTTTCGCAGAATCGATCGCCGGCAATCGTCGCAGAATGAATGCCGGTTAGTTTTGTGTCCGACTTGATCCCGACTTGCTATGACGTCATGCACACGTGGACAACCATAATCTCACGAGATCAAGGCGGCCGCAGTTTTTAGACCCAGGCACCGCAGTTGCTCTCAACTGACTACAAGACCCAGGGCATGGTGGGAAACGCCTGGCTCTCGCCTCATCTAAGAGCTGATTGGCTCTTAGTTTTGACAACAAACAGCACGTTTAGTAGAAAATGCAAATTTCCTGTGTGAGTCTAATATTTAATGCTAGATCGTAGGCTGTTAGTCTCATGTTGTGCAATTAAAAGTTAAATCTGTTAACAAACATCTCATGTGGTTGTTTATATTAATAATAATCATAATTACTTCTATTTATTGGCATAAAAATTTTATTTTTATACTTATTAGACTTTATTTCTTTCTTCTTACTTTTTTTCAAATGTCTTTCTTTTTCTTTACCTGATGCACCAACCAGAGTCATTTCATGCCAACAAAGCCTTTAAAATGCTCAAAATGTGAGTCATCTTGGGTCCTCTATGGAACCTGCAATAACTCATTTTTAACTACGCTGTTTTAGACTCGTCAAGTAAAAACAGAGAAGGAAAAACATTTTCAAATAAGGCTTTAGACAAGTAAATCGCTGCACCCTTCGGAGAGCCGCAGCATAATGGAGCTGAGAAAAGATGTTCGACGCACATGATGAATCATGCTGGACCTTTGAATGTGTATGTGGGCAGAGGAAGGTTATGAAAAATGATAGATGCATTAAATATTCATTATTTTGAGAAGTGGAGCTATTAAAAACTGAGGTGACGTGGGGCAATGTGTGGCAGGATTCATTACAGCGGCACAGTTTTGTCCACTCGTGAGTTCTGACATTGTGGCCAATATCTTTTGTGTGGCAGCTCGGTCCCTGTGGCAAACGCTGGACATGAGAAGCGGAGAAAGAATAACGTGTTGAAAGGAGGGATTGGACAAGTCAATTACTGCAACCTCAGGGGAGCCCGGCAGCCTGGCTACAGTACAGACAAAGTAATAAGCAGTGATTTTCAGTCTCAGTCCCTTTACTGTAGTTTTGCCGCATTGTGTGTGTGTGTTTGTGTGATGAGGTGCGTATGATTTATGGTAGGTTTCTGCGTGCAGTGTTGTTGTGCATATTAGAAACCATGTGTATGACATACTGGTAAGAAATGTGCGTGTGTCTTTGGACAAGAACTTTTATCTGTGTGTGTGTGTGTGTGTGTGTGTGTGTGGCTAGTTGTTATTCCCGTTTTTCCCTTTTTTTCCCCCGTCAGGATTCTTGGATGCAGAATTAAAGTGATTTCTTTGTCAGCACTTTGCAAAAACCCACTGCGATTGTGGGTGTGTAGGAGGTAATGCTCTTTATGAGGCTTAAGCAAATACCAGAAAGAGAGAGGTTAGATGTTAGATATCCTCATTATAAAAACAGAGATACAGAGGTTGATACTGATGTAAACTTTCGGTTATGATAATCTCCCTGAAAAAGAACAGCCCTGTGCTTTGGGCACATCAATTAAGAGTTTGTTCGCAAAGTGGGGCAAAGCAAAACAGCAGTGTACCCAGGAGGGAGGAGGTACTTGCTACTAAGAACACCATGTTATTCAGTCCAGGCTCAACTCAGCGGGACAGTTCGCTGTTGTCGAGTCCCAAGCAGCTTCTGATCTTTGACAGCTCTCTTCAAACGGCCTTCATATATAGATGCAGGATGAAGTCACACTGCTCCCAGTGGACCACAATGGGAGCTTATTTTGGAAAAAATAAGTAAGACAGTCAATGGCAAGAGACAAAACCCAAGCCTTTGATCATGTGTGAATTGTTACCTGAATTACACACGTTTGTCAATTTAATAGACAAGTTTGACACGTCAGGAATGTTTTTGTAGAGTAACTGTTGAAGTATAAGACTTTGCAAATACATAATTAGAAAAACGAGACAACCAAAAGTCACATAAGTGCAGCTCTCTGAAGCGACGACGCCTGTGTGTTCGGTACCTCCGATGTGTTACTCACACAAACAAAAAGGTCTGGTTCGGTCTTTCTCTTCCCGGCTGATAAAAAGAGTTGCTGGATGAAACACTTTGGGTAAGATACGATAACGCTAATTAATATCTTCACCCAGCCATAGGCTCAGAGTGAAAAGTGTGGGGCACAAGATTAGCATGGAGCTGCAATATATAATCTTTCACTGTACAGCTAATTTAAAGTTGCACTATACATTCCAGTGATTCCCACAGGATTTTGTGAGACTGTGGTAGGTGGAAGTCAGACCTTCTAGCAAGGTCTGGGGCAGGCTCCCCCGAAAAAATCTCTTGGGGCAATTTGAGAGAACTTGTGCTCTGAAGACTCATGAACACATTGGGTGTACCTGACATGAATCACAATGACATGGTAAATGTGTGACACCCACAAAGCAACCATTGTTCAGGCGCCTATGGACCTTGCCCCATTCTGGACTGTCTAGTCCAAAAGCATAGGAGACGATCCTGGATGGTTCATTCGGCTTCCGAGTCGGATAAGTAACAGTGACTTAAACTCACATTCTTTCTAATGGCCATCAGGGGGCGACTCCTCTGGTTGCAAAAAGAAGTCTGGTTGTATAATGTATTTTTAAGAAGTAAAAAGGTTGTATTATCTCAGTAAAAATTGTAAACACGAGTTTATGGTTTCGATCTCTAGTTTCAAGTCGTTTTCAATACAGCGTGATGTTCATTTAGTAAATTATGGTAATTTAGAGTTAAATAGACCATAAAGCAGGGTATGCTTGAGGGCGTGGCTACCTTGTGATTGAGAGGTTGTTACTGCCGCACTATCTGTACTATCTTGAATTTCTGTAAACTGACAATATAACACTCAATCCCACTTCACTCACTGTTTGGACAGCTGTGTGAAGTGTGAACGGAGCCAGTCTTTGAGCTTCTTACATTACTTTTTACAATTAACACTTGAAATGATGAAGGCACTTGCAAATAAAATAAAAAATAGTAATTTTTACCTCTTTAGTTAAGGTTTATCTAAACTTATTCTTTATACAAGCATTTTCTTCAAGTGAACAACTGAGTCCAAGACAATGAATGTCTTCCAAAAAGTCACAGGGCATTTATTCTTGGAAGAAACTTAACAGAACTAAATATATCTCATCCAGGTGCACAAAACCAATTCCAACTCAACCTATTAACATGTCTACTGTCAGCAAAGCTAAACCAGCCCATTTCAGCTGTACACTCTTGCTACAGCCCAGTGGAGAAAACACACATTCTCACACAGAGAGCAACTGGCTTCATAAGTGCTGGGTTGCTGTTTTGCTGAGCTTCATCAATCTGCAAGAGCTGTTACCAACAAGAGGAGAGCTGGGGGAAGAAAAAGAGGTGGAGAAAGAGAGGTGAAAGCAGATACATATGAGGGGAAGGAGGGGAAAAAGAAGTAAAGACTAGGGGGAAGGTGTGAAGGAGTGATTGGGGGATGAAGGATGGAAATGGAGGAGAATGAAAAGATGGGTGCAAAAGAAGAAAGGTGTAATTGAGTCGATCACAGGCAGGTAAAGGAAGCAGGCAGGATGCAACTAAACGAAAGAAGATAGAACTTAAGTAGACCAAATGTGGGGAGACATGGCACATGAGAGAGCGGGGAGAATTAATGGGTGTTGGGGGCGAGTAAAAGACAAGAAAAGAGGTCAAGAGGGTCAAAATTGAGCAATAAAGAAGGACGGAAAACTCAGCTTTAAGGGAGAAGACGGGAGAACCAGAATGATGGAAAGAGAGCAGAGATACCAAGGTGGGAGGAAAATAAGCAGCTTATTAAAAAGGACTGTGCTGGAGACGAGGAGAAAAAAGCAGCAGCAGCTTTTTCTCAGCTCTCCTCCTGAGAAATCTGTGGATAATATGTTGCAGAGGAAAAACATTTTGCTTACCGCCCCTTAAAAACAGGCTTAACTAGGGGAAAGCAAAAGGCACGGCAGAGAGAGATAAAACACTGCTGCTGACGGCAGCTGATTCAGCTGAGGCGCCGGACAGAACTGGGTTGGCGTCTTTATCGCCGTATTTAACATAACTTGCGACAGTTGGTGGAAGCTGTGATTTGCACAGACTTACAGTATCATCTGGGTGTTTTTTCAAGTATTAGAGTTGTACCAGCAGGAATGAAACCGCAGCATTTTGCTCGATCCATTGGGGAAAGACAATGTGTTACCACAGTATTGTTTCTCACCCAAAACACAATAATTGAAAAAGTAATAGCTACAAGCAAGAACCACAATTTCTCAAACATTTCTCGCTTCAATGCAAAACATAATTCGTCCTGAGAGCACGTAAAAAAAAGATTTGATATAAGCAGAGACTTCAGAAATGCATGATGACCTAACGTTTAGATTACAACATGAATTCTTTAGGCGTCAATTCAGCTGCTTAGCAGCTGAAGGTCAGGAAGTCCACATGAGGATCTAAAGCTGAAAACATTCCATTACGTACGAGCTCCGTCCGAAAATAAGGATCCCTCAATATTGATTCATTCATTTTCTGGCATGAAGTCTAATTTTCTTAATATTGCATGAATGCAACATGCATTCACATTAAATCAGGCATGTTGGACTGGATTTCATGTTAGTGGGCAAGTGGAAGAAGGTAACATTAGGCAATACCGGAGAATGCTGTTTGAGTCTGCAACAGAATATCACGGGAAAGCTGTGTTTTATAGCTACATGCATTTCTAGAATGAATAGAAAATGGTAGACATAAAATAATTTCATTTTATAAATCTTATTCCGTCGCCATAGCAACATATCACCATGCGTGTTACGTTATCGCAGACCTGTCGTACAGAAGGTAGTCTGTCTGCCTCATTCCCTGTGAATGCAGCATGATGCAGTGATACGCATTAAATCATCTTTCAAATATGAGATGATTCTGTGTACTTAAATGTATAGTTTTTGCGCTTAAGACTAATTTAACAAAAGAAAAAAATATGATAATTTCCAGTGTCGGCTTGTCTCACCTATTTTTAAAATCGGTATGATTCTTGTAAGGCTGTAAAATTACGCAGTCCAGTTTTTTTTCGATGGCCCTTTCTTGACTAAATAGTTGTCGTACCGCAAATCAATATTTTATCACTTTCTATCTATGGTTTGCCTTCAACAACAGTGGGAACATGCAGACAAGGTTTCTGTCTCATCACCGCCGTGTCACAAAGTCATTCTCTCGCCATCCCAGATGAAGAGACGAGAGCGACACAAGAAGACGGGGAGGGAGAAAAGGAGGGGGAAACAGAAAGAAAGCGAGGTAGGGAAAATGTCAAACTGTGCAGCCTTTTCTTGGCAATCCCACCTCGATGTCTGTCTGAGAAATTAATCTTCTGTCATCTTCAGATAGGAATCTCTCTCACGGATCCGTCTCCACTCACACCTCCTTCCCTGTCATCATTCCCTCTTTCTCCCTCCCCTTTTCTATTTCTGCTTTACCCTCCCCTTTTTAACCATCCACTCCTCTTCTTTCCGCTGCACTTCCTGTTCTGATATTTATAAGATCTGGATCTGCATGGTTTCTCGTCTTCCTCCCTTTCTGACGACAGGATGCTCTCTCTCTCTCTCTCACTTGAAGCCATTATCCCCTGCCTGGCTACTTATCTTCTATCCGAATCCCTCCATTGCTCTGTCTGGCCCACAGCTTAACACAGTGACATGTGTGCGCACACACACACACACACACACACACACACACACACACACACACACACACACACACACACACACACACACACACACACACACACACACACACACACACACACACACACACACACACACACACACACACACACACACACACACACACGGCTCAAAAGGGCCCTCACATCACACACAGCTATCAAGCTTTTCACTCGATAATCTGTCATATTGTTATCAGCAGGACTGTGGTGTTTTTTTTGGAGTCTCTTCCCTCATGGTTTTGGAGGTGACACTGTGTGGGACTGCACATCGACCGTAAAGACAACCTTTTGATCACACACTTTTTAAAAGAGATATTTGAACACGGTATTGAATTTTAAATTTGTGAAAGTTGTTGCGATTAAGAAGATCATGAAGGCGGAGAGGACGGTACTCTCTCTGCCAGACAATTCTAATAGAATAGTATTCATGCTGTATTTGTTCTCCAGCAGATTGATTGAAGGTTGTGAAAGAAAAAGCAAACATTTCCTAAAAAGAAAAAGTAATTAGTTTCCAGAGCCATTTTCTGTTTAAATGTCATAATACTACTAGTGGACATTACAAATTTTGTAATTAAGAGTGACTGTTAACATCCCTTTGTTATGCTGTTGTTAATGAAACACAAATTACATTAACATGCGCCTATCCATTATTATTCTGAATATGACAATATATTTGATATGAGTCCTGTAAACATCATGTTCCGTTTGGATAGCCTTTTTCTGAATGGAGCATTTTCCAATTAAGACATGTGGGATATGTTGATGTGTGGAACAAACTCCATGAACATCTGAGGTGTGCAGAAACTATCGGCTCATTTAAATCAGGGCTGAGAATATTATTGCTTACATGCAGCTTTCTCATTAATTTGATAGTTTATCCATTTATCCAGCTTGTGGATGCCAAAAATGTTTTGATGGGCGTTTAGCTGGAAAGTAAGGGAGTGCAAAAGTGTTTTCTGTGACTGAACATGAGATTTTACTTGAAGAGGAGACACATTTGGAACAGTGAATGTGCAAGCATCCCTCTTGTAAATATCAGCCACGTGGACTGGAGCTGCTATGAGTCACTAAAAGTCAGAAAGGAGAGGCCTGTGAACAATAACGCTGCAGTGCCGTCCTTTTGTCTTGTGGACCACAACTGAGAACTCCAGCAAAAGAACGTTGTAATGCATCTTTGAATGCATCACACACTGTTCTACACTTTAAAAAAATGTTGTGATTTTAGTATTTTGTGTATGTTATTGTTATTGTATTATTTGCCAAAATAAACACTTTTTCTGAAGAGACATGTCTGCTATGCTTGAAATGAGCGCTGCGGAGAAACCTCAGACGTAAACAGTGACGTAATGACGTGGCTCTCTAGGCTATCTAGCCGGTGGAAACGCAAACAGGTTCTCAGAAGGTTCGCAAGTTGAACCAACTGCGAACCAGCACGGGCACCGGCCCGGTTCCTGAACTAGGTTCGCGTTGGTGGAAAAGGGGTATGACTGGTATCGGATCGGTGCTCTGTATCAGTCGATACGCAAGTTCAGGTCTTAGTATTGGGAAGGACAAAATGGTATCACAAGATCTCTACCAGTCTACTTCAACTCCAAAAAACATACAATTGAACATTACCAATCCAGACAACTCCTTGATGGCATTTCATTTAAAGTCAACAAAGCAAAGCTGAAAAGCTCACTGTTTCATGTGAATACATCAACAACAAGCTGCCTGACGTAAAACCAGCATAAACAAGATGGTGGAGACAGGAGGGAGGGTGAGAGAACGGGAAGAAGGGCTGGAAGGAAAAAAGAAATGCTTACGTGTTTCTCTCCTTCGATCCTCTTGTCAGCCTGTTGAACAGCCTCCAGGTACTTGAAATGCATCTCCATCAGTCGATCAACCTGGAGAGAGGATAAAACGGGGGCAGAAAGTGAGACAGAGAGAAAGTGAGAGGAAGAAAATAAGAAAAATATTAGAGGCAAAGGAGAGACCATGGAGATGAGAGTGGGAGGGCAAATATAGAAACATAATTGCTGGGATAAACATAATCATTTCAGAAATGTGATGTTACTTCATGTCAAAATGTTCTTCTCCTTTAAAAAATATTTTTAACCATTTGCAGCCAACCCTCTCGTGCTGTGTTCTCACCAAACGTGAGATCAATTTTTATTTTAAGTGTTGATGGAGCAGCTACGGTGTTGCCTAGCAACAATCGATCCAAGCTCCATTCAGAAAACAAGAATTTTAAAAGTTGTTGCTTATCGTCTTACTGCCAGATCTAATAAAACATGACAAATCAGAGTAAAAATATGTAGTTCATCATCATGCGGTCAAAATGATTGCTTTGTTTGTTGTGATGCATTAGATTGTTACCGGCTGGGTATGTTAATTGAAAAAAAGACATACATCGATACAATTGTTAAGGGTCTTATTAGTTTTATCATCATATCTTCAAAGACATTAAAAAAACCCTTAAATGAACAGACAACGAGGGCGTGGATGTTGGATAAGACTCTCACATGGCTCAGTGGTGAAGAAGACGAGTTCGACAGTTTTCTACCACACAATTCACGCCTATTAAAATGGCGCTGTACAACACATGGAATACGGAGCACTTTTCTGCAGATGTCAGGGGAACTGGGAGGGTAACAGGGATGACGAAATTACTGCTGAGGTGTCGGGCTTGATATCTCCTCAAGTTCTTTAAGATGTGGCAGAACTTCGTATACAAAGGTACAGAGTGGTGCAGTCACTGACTGAGTGACCTGAATGTGAACCTGAATGTATTTTCGCTGCCTTGCAGTCTGCCTCTTCCCTGCGATAAAAATAAGATGAGAATGACTCACACTCACAAAGTCATCTTGTGATCACCACATTTTGATCGGGTGATTTGTTGTGTCGCTCCTGACGTGTGTACAATGACGTGTAGATCATATGTCTTTAGAAGCCTGCTTCTAAAATATACTGTAAGTGGCCTATATAAACACATGCATCAAGAGTGACGTCTAGTGCTCAAATGCACTGAATGGTTTCCAACATTCAGATTTTTAAAGTATCATTTTTTTCTGTCTTGAAAACATAAATAATAAGACAATGTCATCCTGATGATTAGTAGTATTAAAGCTACTTAATTAACATACAAAATAGACTAAATTTCCAAGTTAAGAGTAGATGATGAAGGTTCAGAAAGTATTTAAGCGCAGTAAAAGGAAATTGCTATTTCTTAAAGCATTACCTGAAAGAAACGGGTGCATGCATCAAAAACGTTTGGGGCTGCAACAAACTACTTAATAATCTGCTGATGATTTTTGCCAATCAAGCATTAAGTTTATAAAGAAAAAAACAAACAAACTGGAAAGCTTCTTGAAATGAGTGTTTGTGAAATTAAGATGGTGCTCTTTGGTAGGAGGGCGTGAAAAGATCCAGCAAAAGTCTTATCCAAGGCACTCGTCACAAAAAGGGAAAACGCTTTTAAAATGCCTTCATCAAAACTGGCAAATTCTACACATAGAAAAACACTCTTTCCGAGGTCTGTCTGGTTGTCCCCTTTGTTTTAGTAGGGTCTCTAGCTTTACTTTTAGCCTCTGTCCTCTAATAGCCTCTTTGAACTTACCGATTCTGCATTTCCTCAGCTTTTTGATCAAAAACACTTGCTTTATCATAAATTCTCCTCGGTCTTTGTAATTGACCGTAAGGTTTGTTTTCTTTAAGGTGTTTTGGGTGGCAGCTTTTTGCATGGAGTATAGTGTTACAGAAGGTATGTTTCCAATAGGTGTAGGGCAAAAATCCATCTTTGCCTTACATATTTCCAAATCCAGGAAGTCAATCAAGTATTTGCCCAATGACACTGAGGGTTTTTCTGGACAAAAAAAAGCCCTATAAATAACTCTGTTGTTCTTCATTATGATTCCCCTTATTTTATAAAATTACATTTGCATGACAAAATAAGCAACAATTTAAGTTCAAGTTCAGAGAGATACAACCTAAAAGGTATCATAGTTATCATCCTCCAATCGGAAGATATAAATGTCAACACATTATGAAGTGTTTTCTTATCTGGAGCGAAGGTCTAAATGTGGACTATGCTGTACAAATTCAAATAAAGCCCCCACAGCCAAAGTTGTGATATTGGGTTGTACCAATAAGTAAAATGAACATGACTTGATTCAAGGTTAGTCAAGGCAGCGCACTTGGCTCAACGTTTTCTGAGTACTGTTTCCCATTAGTTAACTCACTGTATGCATTCTCTGTGCATAATTTAGTAAAATGTTAGTTTCTATCTGTGTATGAATAGAGCTGTATTTCTTTACATGGTCAAAAAGGGATGAGCAAAATTTAAAAAATGTTTTGATTTCCATTTTCTATTTTGTATAACAAAAAATAAAATCACCAGATAACAGAAATAATAATAAAAAAAAAAAGTTTTTGTTTTCATATTCTGAGACTGGATGTATTCAGAAGGCCAGAACACAATTGAGGACGGTAGAAGAGGAAAAGTAGTATGGAGCCGAGAGTGGCCATGGAGAGAAATAAAAATATGTATTGAGGCCAACATTTACTTGTTTGTGTGCTGAAACTAATTCATGCTCACTAAAACCATTTTAAAAATGTGCCCATCCCTATTTGACCATGAAAAAAATCATGAAATAATGTTTTGGTATTTTTATGTGAAAATCAAATAACCACTTGTTTTTGTTTTCGAATATCCAAAACAAAATATCAAGTGACCAAAAGATTCACAGACCTTCAGGGCATTTATATGTAGAACATGTAGGACCTGTTCTGATTGCTGCAGAGACCCTGTTACCAAAGCATGTTTATGTATGACACACTAAAAGTCCAGCATAGACAACCTGTTGAAGAAACCTGCTGGGAATCAAGAACAGGAGATACAAAAACAAAACATGATGGGAGGAGAAGGACAAATGAGCAAAAGAACCAGAAGATGATGCAAACGAACCTTCTCACAGTCATTCTCTGTGAACTTGTTGAGGAGTCTGCCTCTCTGTTGGGACTTGAGGTTTCTCAGCATGGAGGCAATGATGGAGCTGACGTGTTCTGAGGAAAGCAAAGGGGTAGGTAACGATCAAGCTTCCTTGTTTATATCACAGAGGGAATACACTTTAAACAGTTTAATGAAATGTTTATTCAAATGAGACACATGTATGCCCTTCTTTATGGAATCAATGATTAAAAATAATTCCTTTTCACACATGCAGTCGGTCCCGGAAATGTTCAGGATCATTTCTTGCATGAGGTTCATTCTGTGAATGTGAGCAGGAACTAATGTTCATGGAAATCTGTACCACTTATTTCCCACGTCGAGACCTTGTAACATTTCAGGTAAGATGCCGGTAAGGCTGTTTAAAAGCACGTGGAGTGTTAAGTAAGTCTCACAAAAGATGCATCGAAATCACCGCATCATGACGAACTGAAGTCTGTGACTTTACAAATTAGCATTTGCGCTAATGATTTCACACATGATTGACCTCATCTCGCAAACATATATACTAATAAGAGATATATTCCTCCGCATACACCCGCTGTTTGGAATCCATATGCGTTGCATTAGCCGTCTGCTGGATTTGCATTTGTTCTAGCATTGCAAAAGCATGTGTCCAAACGTGGTGCATGTGTGCATTATAGAAATCACCGACAGTTTCTATTCTGCCCCCGCCTTCCAAGCCTCAAAAGTCATTTCAAAAGGACCATGAATGCTCCATCGCCGGATACTTTTCCAGCCACCGGGTGTGCGATAGGGCTGTATCATGCTTCATTCATACAGTTGGCATCTGAAATATTTTTAATAACTTACAGAGACATTGCATGCAATAGTCCACCTTCGTCTTCTCTCTCTCACACACACACACACATACAGAGAGCAACGCAGCACTCAGTCCATCTTTCCCTATAATACATACAAAGATAGATGCAATAAATGGAGAGAGAGAGAGAGAGAGAGAGAGAGAGAGAGAGAGAGAGAGAGAGAGAGAGAGAGAGAGAGAGAGAGAGAGAGAGAGTGTTTCGGCTGTGGCTGAATTACATTTCTCACAGTGATAAATGCCTATGGCAGCTCTGGGGCCATTTGCATGGGGAGGCCTTAAAATATGTTAATTGACTAAATTGATGACAAAAACGAGTTTGTCCCATAGAGTTCCCTTGTTAACCCGATCCATGCTATGCAAGACGTCTTATCTCAATCAAAGACCTTCTTTCCTAACAGGCTGCTAATATTTATTTATTGAAAGAACAAAACACACAGAGGGGATGGAATATGACATTGTAAAATCTCTGGATATACAGAGTGGGGGGAAAGAATGTAATTGGACTTATCAACAAGAGGTCAATATCCTCTCTCATCGAGGCTTTGCAGTTGCTAAGCAACAAGAGTACAGGAATCAATCCCATTTCTGCTTTTTAAAAGGGGTCGTGTTTGCTGTCAGCTCCCTTTGTGCAATCCCTTACAACCCTCAGTGCACTCTCTCTCAGGACTTGGACTGAGAAAAGTAAAAGCTATAGCACCTGCCAACATCAAATCTTCCAGTATACAACATATCCATTCACATTAGAAAGATGATTGGCAGCACTAAAAAGCAGGAAAATGCCCCAGAAACACAATACAAAACAAACTGGAGTCGTGTTACTTTGAGAAGAATGACCTCATGGAGCGCCATAATCAGGTGAAAACTTCTTACTTTGGTTTGTGACCAAACACCAGCAAAAATAATGACATCAGCCTCAGCTGCACTTTGTTTTTTTAATGCCAAAAAGCGAATGTTAGCATGCCATCACGCTGAAGGAAGATAATTAATAAGGTAAACATTTTACCAACTAGTGGTCTTGTTGGCTCCTTCGAGCCAGGACCTCCAGCATGTCCTGGGGCGGTTCGCAGCTGAGTGTGAAGCAGCTTGGATGAGGAACAGCACCTCTGAGGCCATGGTTCTCGTCTGGAAAAAGGTGGCTTTCTCCCTCCAGTTGGGGGAGAATTCCTGCCTCAAGTGGAGGAGTTTAAGTATCTCGGGGTCTTGTTCACGAGTGAAGGAAGGATGGAGCATGAGATTGACAGGCTGATCGGTGCGGCAGCCGCAGTAATGCGGTCGTTGTATCGGTCTGTCGTGGTGAAGAGAGAGCTGAGCCAAAAGGCGAAGCTCTCGATTTACCGGTCAATCTACGTTCCTTCCCTCCACCTATGGTCAAGAACTCTGGGTCGTGACCGAAAGAATAAGATTCCGGATACAAGTGGCCGAAATGAGCTTCCTCCGCAGGGTGGCGGGGCGCTCCCTTAGAGATAGGGTGAGGAGCTCCATCACGCGGGAGGAGCTCGGAGTAGAGGCGCTGCTCCTCCACATCGAGAGGAGCCAGCTGATGTGGCTTGGGCATCTGTATCGGATGCCCCCTGGACGCCTCCCTCGGGAGGTGTTCCAGGCACGCCCCACCGGGAGGAGACCCCGAGGAAGACCCAGGACACGCTGGAGTGACTACGTCGCCCGGCTGGCCTCGGAACGCCTTGGGATCCTCCCGGAGGAGCTGGAGGAAGTGTCCGGGGAGAGGGAAGTCTGGGTGTCCCTCTCCCCAGGCAGCTGCCTCCGCGACCGGCCCCGGACAAGCGGAAGACAATTGATGGATGGATGGATTTTACCAACTTGTCAGCATTGTCATTGTGAGGGTACTAGCATTTAGCTGAAATCAACCACGTGTGTACAGTTTCAGAGCTGCT
Organism: Eutrigla gurnardus; assembly: GCF_963514095.1. Classification (NCBI taxonomy): domain Eukaryota; kingdom Metazoa; phylum Chordata; class Actinopteri; order Perciformes; family Triglidae; genus Eutrigla; species Eutrigla gurnardus. The sequence goes on along the minus strand of NC_139922.1, from coordinate 10,424,805 downwards.
AGCATGGCTGTAGATTCAGTCTTGTAGTCATTTAGATCCCTTTAAACTGTTAAGATTATCCATTAAAAACATGGAGACCACATAGCTGTGTACTGTATTTGAAATACTTTATTTTTACCTTTTCCAATAATGCTCAAACTAAGGGATCTATGGCTGTAATACAAACAACTTGATTTGGATAAAGGTGTTTGTTGTGATTTCAGGAAGAAGTTAAGGGTTAATTAATGGTAAATTAGGGGTTGTTCATGGTATAATCCCCTATCTACACGTTACAAAAACTGTAAACGCACTTCACAGTTTTACTGTCTGGTGGTTGACTGGTATAACTGGTGTAACCTGTATTTAAAATGTTTGCTCTGGTTGTGCACTAGGTAGTTTCAGTCCAAGGTCCCCTTATTTTAATGTAGACAGCCTTATTTCCTGTACACAATGACAAGGAGGCTAACTGCCATTTCCGAAAGGACGCTACTTTATCAACTTGATCCGAGTCGTAATTGATGTCGCCACCTCCACACCCTGCCAGGGCGGCTATTGATCGCTGGCTGTGGAATGTTCTCTCCAAAGAGTTTGAAACTAAACAGAGTGCGCTCTGCTGAGATCCGTGAAGGGGTGGCGGCAGCATTACATCTCAGGTACAAGATGGAGGGCAAGGCTGAGTAAAAGAGCCTTTAGAAAGGTGTCCGATCAATACTTCCTTTACATGCTTTGCTTCACACGAAAATCTTGAGTATAAAAACAAGGAACGACTGCCATTATCTGTCTTTGATACAAGCAACATCAAACACAAGGTATTCATAAGAGCCAGGACAAGACTAATAATCAAATGCATTATAAAGATATAATATGAAAAAAAAGCAGAAGCAAGATGTGTCACACTGCACCGTTACACATATGCCTCATTTTTACTGCATGGTTCGACTGATTTTTTGGTACCTCATCTGATCACCATAGCGACATCTTAGGAAACTGCCGTGACAAGCAAACAGAGGAAGGTCTGCAGTTCGTCAATTGTACGGTGTAGTTTTGTGGGCTGTCATTTTTTTAAAATGTGGGTCAAGAAAATAAATAAAATGTGGCTACTAATGATGATAGCTTAGCGTTTTAAAGTGGTGGGTTTGTTCAGGATGTACTGTAGCTATGACCTAACAGTGGTCTGCAGTGCTTTAACACCACCATCTATATCGACTCAGCTCAGTTGGAACCTTTGACCAAGATGGAACCACCAAGTTAAGTAGAGAAGGCTGTACCATGCAGCGGAAATGCAGCAATATTATTGGGCGTTTAACATACCGATGACAATCAAATTCATATTAAGGCCTGAAGTCCAGACTATGTGTGAAGGCCTTGTAGGCATTTTATCTTTAATTCAAAAGCAACATGGGTTTTTTGAAATTAGCATCTCCAAAAAGATACGCATAAAACCCACCCATCACCTAAAACTACTCCACAATCAAGTTTTGCTTGAGGGATATTTGCATTCCCTCATCCTCCTCTAATCAGTCACTACTTGCCTTATCTTTTCCTCAGGGGATCCATAGCACCAAGTTAACATGCAAATAACCCTGAGTGGCCTGGATTAATTTATTGATTGACAGCTAAAGGAAGCGCTGTGTACATCTGAATGACAGAGGAGAAGAGATAGGTGGTACTTCAACGAGGGACTGCACCAACTGGGCCTTGGGGAGGGAAATCAGCCTCCCAGCAGCACTACAGGCAAACCTCTCAGGCGTTATAGAGACTACATTCACTGTCTGAAGGACCAGGAATGAATTCTGTCTCTGAACCACTGGAGAAAGAAAAGGAAAGTCAGGACACATCGAAGTACACGGTGTAAATGCGGTTATGATTGTTGCCATAATTTATCGTAAATGTATGGTTAAGCAAAGTCGACCCCGGCAGTGTACAACTGACATAAAAACAGCAAGCTTAAAAAAGTATGTAATTGTGTATTCATTTGTAATTAACAGTTTCCTGACTGTGGTGTTGAAATCAATGATAAGTAGAATGAACGTGTCTTTTAGGACTTTGAGGCTGCATCGGAGGCATTTTCAGTGCTGGTATCAGAACTGTTGAAAAAAAGGCCTCCATGGATACCAAAACAGCATCCCATCAAATAACTGCAAAATACTGATTATAAACCTCCCTTTTGGTGCTATCTATCAGAAAGAAATAGAGAGCAGATATGTATGCTGTGTCAGACAAAAAATGCAATTCAATTTCAGTTGGACTTTTCTTGTACATTTCTTCTAAATGTTGAGCATATAAAGTGTCAAAGCTTTCACATACATCGAAATATACCGCAGTATGTTTCGTCAGAGTATGAGTGTACAGAGATGGAACATGATCAATCCCCACCAGAGGAAAAAAAAAAAAACAAACGTGAAGATGCTAATTAGCTGCGTTTTTACACGAGGTTCTAACAGTAAATCTCTCCCCCTGAAATACACTAATAATAGGATTACTCAGCATGACTCTGACAACACGGATTACAATCAAACTTGATTCATGTAAAAAAAAAAATATGTTACTGATCTCAATCTGAGCCAAAGGCGTTCGGTGCTGAGAGGGAGAGATGAGCAAATGAGAGGCTCCGTTTGATTCCCTGCTTTCTGACTGAAATATGTGACGCAAGTTTCATCATTAAATCCTGATAAGCAAGTTTCTCTATTACAGGCATGATCTAGTCTGATATATTTCACTGTGTAATCGCGTTCTCCAAATCTCCATTTGTTAATGTCAGAGGATAGATACTGGTGATTAAGTAATGGACTGATAAAATTCCATCTTTTTATCTTTGTAATGAAAGTGCCATCATTTTTGGAATGAAAGGCTTCCATCAGAGCGTCTTATTTCCATTTTCTCCGCCCTCGCCGCATACTTCCAACACAACTACATGCCTCACTCATTACCTGTTAGAAAACCAGGGTCACGGCAAGGGCTTGCACTACACTCGAAGGTGTCTGCATGGCAATTTAAAACATATCGACCACGGAGTGGTTTCCTCCCTGAGCGTCTCTCTTGTGCGCCTGCCTCCGCCAAACAAACGCCCCACATGCACACAGACAAACAAAGCAACATTCTGCAGAGTCGGAGCCGGAGCTATGACTATTGTGCCTCACCATGTAAATTAGTTGTTTACTTCTGCTCCCGCTCACACTCGCTCGCATCATTAGCCGCCTAAATATAACAACCGGCTGCCACCAATTTCCATCACACAACCTCATTTCACTGGTAATGACAGAGCACATACACCAATAAACCGAGACCCTAAAAACAAGGTGAGCAGCAGCGTCGTGACGAACATATTCATGAACTGAGAAATGTAATTTGTTGTTTGGAATTTTTTCCCTCCATTCTTCTCTTCTATCCACTTAAAATGTCTATTAATTATGCCGTTCTGTATGCTAATATGGCCTGGCAATCCCCTGGTCATTTGGGCTGTGTCAATTTCAGAAAGGATTTCACGGGGATCAATCCATGCACCGCGGTTTATGATGGAGAGCGCCATGGAATGAATGTGAGAGATCGAGCAGAAGTATAGAAGGACAGAGAGGTCCCTACCTCCTAATTACTTTTGTTTGAAACGGCTGATAGTTAATTAATCTACAGTGTTATTGTGTTATTCTGAAGAACCACTTGATTCACAGCATTTTCAATTAGTAGTCTGAGACTCGGGGTTCACTCAGGGCGCCGTATATTATGACAGACATCTCATTACGCCTATAGCTGTTGGACAAATCAATGAGACGTGATGGGAAATCCTATACTGGCTGCGTTAATTACGGAAACCTCGTTCCAAAATTACATTTCCATGTGCATATTTAATTGCCGAAACTGTTAATTTGTATAGTTGAATGCAGGCTAATCAGAGATTAGATGGCATATCTGTCCAACTGAACTCAATGTCACTCACTATGACAGCATAAATGATTGAACTGATCAGTTAGTTACCTCTTTGTATTATATATATATTCATGTTATTCCTATAAGACATTCTACTAAACATCAGCCATTGTGTCTTTGTATTATTCTTACTGTTTCGTTATTTATTATATCTTTACTGTTTATATAACATATCTTGTTATTTCCCTGTTGCCTCTTCTGCTTGCAATGTTTTTACTGCAAAAATATCCTTGCTGTGAAAGGTATAATGGATGATTATTTTATCTACAATTCTATACCATGACTGCTCAAATATGCAATAATAATGATTATATAAAGTGAGGAAGATGACATGTCTGAGAGCACCTACGGATGTTCAGAGTATATTAGCATAGCATTTTTCTGGCTTTGAGAGAGGGAGTAGAACATGTTCACAAATATTGAATATTAATATTGAACTTTCCTCGGCGATGGGATTAACTGAAGAATTCTTCGTTTAGGTGGCGTTCCCCTTTAATGTTAGATATGGCCTATTCATGTGTCCATGTGTGTGTGTGTGTGTGTGTGTAGGCAAGTAACTTAATTACTAGCTGTAATAATTCATGATAATGTTCCTGATGACATTTTTTGCTTTGCATGATGTTCGGCTTCAGTCGGGAGAAGTATTTTGATATTATGTTGGGGCCAACAGGGGGCAACAATTGGAATATGGCTATTTGAAGGAATTCATTATTGAAAATAATTAATAATAATAAAAGGATTTTATTTATATCATTCTTGGGTCACCACCCTTTTAGAAAGGGGAAAATAGCCAATTTTAATTTAGTCTCATTTAATATGCTAACTATACGGTTGTTTTCCTCAGGGTCCTGCGAGGAATCTCTAGTGAGCTATCGCATCGCAGCTAGAAGTGGTCTTGTGTTTTGGGAGAGGAAGGCTTCAGAGAAGACCAGGATGTACTGGGCCTCAGTAGCAGTTGCTGACAGGCCGAGGCAGGCTCCAGCAGTCGGCTTGGCTGCTTGGAGGAAGGTCAGGAGAAAAGACCTCTTCACAGGTCAAGGTTGTCGACGAGTTCAAAAGCTGGTTTGCTTTTGTTGGGACAGAGTCAGCTGAGCCAGTACCTCTGGGTTCAAATCCAGTTGGATAAACCAAAATTGGAATCTCGACTTCACAGACGGGTGTCAGAGATGAGGCTTCCTTTTCACCCCAAAGGAAAATGGAGGAGGGGAAGATCTTTCCAGAACCCCTGCAGGGAGTGGCTGGTATATTTTACAAAGGAATGCATTTCAAACCTTGAGTTCCAACAAGGCTGTGCGGCATCATTTTTAAATGATGTATCATAATGACGTCCTGTATGATTTAACGTTAATCTTCTCTACATGCCCATCAGTGCTGCAGCTACAGATTATTTTCACTTTCAATTAATCTGACGATTTCCTTATCAATCAATTGTTAGGTGTAATTAAAAAAAATGCCCCTGGAGTGTCTTGTTTTGTATATCTTAATGATATATAATCAGAAGCGTTTTATGACAATGTTTTTGAACTTGTACTACAGTAGTTTCTACTGGATGTCTTGGATAGTCTATATATTGACAGTAATTAACTGCCAGGTTTACATAGAAGAATTGTAAACTGCCTTTTAGCTTGCAGGCAGGAAGCTGAGGCCAGCATCATACAGATAATAACCTCTTCAAATAAATACTCAATACGTCATCATATGGTAGCTCTCCAGATATACTTTTGGTTAAGAAATACCCACACACATATGTAGACCACACCTGCCAAGTCTCACAGGGAGAAAAAGCCTTTTGGGTGGATTTCCACATCTCTTTTCTAGCCTGTCACTTTTGTGTCTGCCCTGCTAGTGGCTTCAACACACAGGGGGACAAGGTTTAACTGTCAGGATGGGTTATCTTCCCTCCTCTGCTGCTCAAGGAGGTCAAAGGTTAATTCATCCGGTCCCTGGGTGAGACGGGACACAATGGAAGACAATTTGTTCTCCTCTGCAGGGTTCGGAAGCCCCACCGGATGAATCAAACGTAATTAATGCAGACAGAGAGAGAGCAAAGGGTCCACATTTTGGACGTAGGTAATCAAACAAAGAGCAGAAAGATGGACAGTCTTTCCACCTCTTTTCTTTCAGCGTCTTCTCCACTTTATTCTCTCGCCCTGTTTCATGTGGACATCCTATCTCCTTCTCTCTCTGGCTCTTGTTTGCACTTCCCATCTCTCACTCAGAGACAAGAGAGGTTCGAGAGCGCGGGCGGGAAAATCAATCAAGATTGGATTGATAGTGTAAACTGACAGGCCGAAGAGGCAGCAAACCGTAATACATGAGCAGATTAGGATCGAGTGCGTCTGCAGGAAACGGGTGTGACTACACGCTGCAGAAAACTAGGAGGACAAATTAACCCATTGTGATTAGTGCAATCGCTTCAATTAGTGCAGTCAGCAAAATAAAGATGTAAAGAATAAAGACAAATAACAAAAGTGGCTGGAAAAGTAGCCTCAACACTGTCAATCATCAGTTAAATCCTGTTTGAAATAGTTTTACGGTATAATACGCAATAAACTCCAAAAAACAATGTATAGACTAATAAAAGAAAAATTCTGACCCTCCACGTTCTCATTCCCAGGTCAAACACCGCCGCTTTGTCACACCCCTCGGCGTCCCGAGGCTCACAGGCCACACAGGACCACAGGGACAAAGAGAGCAGAAGGTATGAATGCAGCCCAAGGCTCGCTTCAACCTGCTGTGTCACCTTCCCGCAGGTTTGTGGGTGTGCTTATTTGTGCTTTAGAACATAACCGTTCTCACTAAAGAGAACTCTTATAGCTTGCTCGACCACCGTTGTGCTCGTTGAGCCGGAGCGGAGGGGCAAATTTTGAATGCTGTGTTTCTAAACTGCAACCGACAATGTGACGCCATATTATACCTTTAAAACAAAACACAAAACAGATTTTTCCAAGGAAATCAACTTTCCAAATGTGTGAGTGGGGGTGATGTATTGAGCTGTGTGTACCCTACTGTGTCTCTGGGGACAAAGTAGTGGATGGGGAGTGCGAGATGCAGTCAGATGTGTTATTACTAGCGACCAAATATAGCGGGCAGTCAAAGGCAGCATACAACAGGCAATACAGATGCGAGAAAATGTGAGCCATTCCACCCACAAGACTTGCTCGAGCAGCGCAGCCATAACCGGCCACCCAAAATAGTGCACCAACCTATTACATGACTCTGGCAGAAATAAATATATGCTATTTCATGTCTTATTAACACTGGAGAAGATCCTGAAATCATCAGCATTCAATGTGCTGAATCAACAATCAATTTCATTCTTATTGTCAGGGATCACAATTTAAATGAGACCCCAAGAATTGAAATCAAATCCAGAGATTCAATCCCTTACAATGCATTCAAACATTTTACTACTAAATCAAATGCTGCCCATTTTAACCAGCTGAACAGCTTTTGGTCCTGAACACAGCCTGTTCAGGACCAAAAAAAAATCATTTCCAAATGTTCCAGTAAGTGCTCTCATTTTTACAGCCACTTGCACTTGAACTAGTCCCTAATCCAGATTTCCCAGGGCATGTTGGAAAAAAATATATTTCCTAATCTTTTTCTCATTGTATTTGTGGAAGCCACTGATCTCATGCAATTGGTATCTTTTTACCCCAGTGGTTGGGATTCTACTGGTTCATTTCCTTTATTTGTTTGGAATAACATTTAACTTGCTGCTGATTTAAATGTAAAATAGTTCAGTTTTCACCCAATGGGTCAAAACAGATCGGCATAATTGCATGGACTTCATAAAGACAATCACAGCGGCTTGTCTTGTTTAAATGACTGACCTTCATGCTCCTTTTCTGAAGCCCCGGTTTTCTTCATCTTCTTGGGGGTTTTCATGAAAAGTGGAAAGATGGTTCGCAGGCCAAGGATGTCCACAAACTTATGACAGTTATCTGCTCCCTCTGGTCCGATCATCCCATGGTCCAGGACCTTCATAGCACTGGTTCGAGACAATTTCTTTTCTCTGCAGCAGAGAGAAGATACAATGTTCTCAGAGGACTGACTAAAACATGGACAGACATTTTTACCTAAGCACTTCAAATACTGGATGCAACAAACATGACATTTGACATTTGAAAGAGTCCGGTTTGAACAGTGCTATCTAGCATCCATGTAACGTTAGCGTATGTGACATGTAATGGTAGTGCATCCAGCACCCATGTGACATTAGCTGGCTTTGTCCAGCATCCAGCACCAAAGGAATTCACGTCTGCAGAGCCCTGAAGCTCCACTGTGTGCTTGCTTATTCACAGTTTATTTATATAAAACAAAATGTTGCCGGTCCTAAAGACAGAGATTCCTCGTTCTACAGTTAGATTTAATGACATCTCCACTCCTAAAGTATACCTTATTTATATTAGTCCGAGTTGATAGCGTGAACCCATCCAGCATACTGCGTATGAGATATTAGAAACTTCCGAAAGAAAAGAAAATTCCCCAAATGTTCTCTTACCCACAACTCTGAGCTATGACAAAATCAGAGTTCTGTTATCATCATTAGCCACACAATGGAACCATAAGAAATTATGAATTCCATGTTAATTCTGAAAACCTGTTTCAAGTTTAGTAAGATAATAAAATACCACAATAGAAGATGGAAAATGTGTTTCTTGTCAAACAAATAAATTATAGTTATTCATCTGTTTTCCACCATCAAAGCAACGGCCTGATAAGAGGAAGCAACTGCTTCATGCTCCGTCGACACGCCTCCTCTCGGGGAATGTAGCTGTCTGTCACCGTGTCACTCCCTCCATTCCCACCAATGACAGATGACAGTGTTTATCTCAGAGGAGGGACACATATTTCAGGCAGTTGAGTCTGGTTCTCCAGACAGACATTATATATGATGGACGGCTGGAGAGGCCGGGGGGGGAGCGATACACAGTGTACTTTCTGAAGGGAAACTAGGCAATTCAGTTGGGAGACAGGTGACTCAACTCGGCATCCTGGTGGCGTGGACTACGCCGTCGTCGATGTCTAGCGGGATGCAAGCATGGCAGCAGCAGGAGTTTTTGATTAGACTCAAATTCTAGATGAAGCTGAAACGTTTTGCACCTGCGCTGACTGACGTTATCAGTAATTACCCTCAAAGTTCGACAAAAACAATCTCAGACATGATCAGAAAAACCTCCTAAACCGTAGCTGTACATTCACAAATGTTAAGGATATTTAAAAAAAAAAAACTACTGGTGCAACCCTCACCATCATCCGAGTATATGGTGCTTAAGCATCTGTAAAATGGCAGCAGTACATCACAGTTTTATGACGAGGTGTCTACTCTGATAAACATTTAGTTTTGCTGGGAATTCATCATGAAACCAGGCGTGAAATCTGCATGTATAAGGCTGAAGAGGCCTGGGAGGAACTAAAATGGCGTTTTTGAGAAATTGTCTGCTTGATACAGTGAATACAGCTAGATGATGTTCACAATGCAGAGGAGGAGATGATGTTATGGATGAAGATAGTGGTTATTTGGCCATGGCTGATAAAACGTTGCTATCTACATGGAGGTAAAGCCTGTAATCAATCCCCAAGGAACTGTATTTTGCATGTAGTGGTACTACACTCACACAAATTGACCAGCAGAATTATTTAATTAATTAATTAATTTAATTTAATTAAATTAACATTTATTCGCATGACTCGCTCTAGACGTACTGGAGAGGAGGGGGGCTTTCCTCCATGTAGACACATAATGACATGTAAAAATGCTGCTGGCGTTTCTCTTTGCTTACTGCAGACTAACCTGAGCATGAGATTCATTAGCTGAAGCCCTTCCCCCCTGAGGAAGCGGTCCCGATTGGCTGGCAGCATGAGGCAGGAACACAGGGCGTCGAAGAGGTTCTCCATCATCTCCTGCTCCTCGGCCGTGGACGGGTTGTGACGTTTGAACACCTGAGAGGGAAGGCGGGAGAAAAGAGCAGGAAGGTTTCTTTTACACGAGAGGGACATTCTTTCAAACGAAGCAACAGCTTGTGAAATGGTTTATTAGTGTAGTTTGGGAACTTATATGAATATGAGCTCCTTTAGTGATGAGAAGGAATGAACCTACCCTGACAGAAACATTAGCCAGGTTTGCACTTTAATGAAGAGAACAGAAGGAGACAGTCTCTGTATGAAAACTGTACTAGCTAATTTGGGTGGGTAACTACAGTTTGTATTTCTGCTCAGAGTATGTATGAGTGGCGTTAACGGTAAGGCTGAAAATAGGTTTAAAAAGTGGCTCAGGATCAGAAAGGGAATGTGGACAAAATACTGCTCATGTTAAATCTCTGGACTGGAGATGCTCATGTTTGACTGCAAACTAACACAAACAGCAAAATAAGAATAGAGAGTCAAAGCAACATCTTACAGATAATTGCTGCAGTAATACGTCAATGCCATCCATCTCTCCCAATAATTCTCTGGTATCTGTGGAAAAGAGAACGAAAATAGAGGGAGGAAGACTAAGAGATAAAATTGGAGTAACAGGACAACGGCGACATTAAATTGAGATGGGTGCAAAAACAGACATTAAGTGGAAGGGAGGACAGAACATCCGGGAGAAAAAAAGCTTTGAGTGGATACATGATGGAAAGTAAAAGAGAAAAAGACAAAGATGTGGGAGGGATCGACAGAAGTGCTATACAATGAGGATGAACGCTGACTAACACGTTGGCTTCAAGAGACCTTGAGAGAGAGAGAAAATGAAGCCACTGACAAATATACACCATACAAGTTATTTCATCTAGGCCCGGGTATTAAAATGTTCTTAAAATGTTCAAGTTACACAACACAATACCACTTATTGGCCCCAAATAGCAGTGAGGGCCAGATGTTTTAAATGTAATGTTGTGTTCACACCAAACACAAAGAAAAATCAGAAATGGAGGGAAAAACGGAGGGAAATATTGTATTTGTCTGTGGTCAGCCAGAACTCTGCGATAGCACCGCTATATGTGTACAGGCACCAAACAAAACTGTGTGTACAAACCATAGACTGTCTATGGTACAAACAACAAGGTCGCTGCCAAATGTATCACGAGGTGACGTTATTTTGAGGAGCTGCTGTAGTGTTAGCATAGACTACCTGCGATCGATGCAAACTCCACTCAGAAAACAAGCATTTAAAAGTCGTTTGCCCATCGTCTTGCAGACAGACCATGACTTCAGTCTTGATACAAATCGTCTTAATAATATTGTTATTTCAGCATCCTCTTTATCCATTTATTGTAATTAAATAACTTTTTTTATTTATAAATTTTTTATTTTGGGTTCATACCGCGGTAGTGAACCAGCCAACGTGTAGCTTGTGAATACAGCTCAGTGAAAACCACCGAGCACCTCTGGGTGATGTGATGAACCCAGACAGGACAGCGTTTGATTTCCCAACGTCTCCGTGACTTCCACAACAAGCATAAAGATGCATTCGTGGTTGTTTCGGCCACATTGTTGGTGTCTACCCCCCCTGCTTGGTGCATCTTATGCGAGTGACAGGAATAAAGACAAATGATCCCCGGTCAGACTTGAATGAATAACGCAATTTGAAAATTTATCAGGAAGCGCCACGACACAGGCACATGTTTACAAACAACATTTTGTGCTTTGAATTTGTTCCATTACCATGGCAGTGAAGTGTTCCTAACTAACACTACGACAAATTTGAATAAATGTGATGAATCAATGGGGATAAATGTGTAATGCTGTATTCATTTATAACAGCAAGGGTTTATATTTTTACATACAATCCCTTCCGAGTGGGGTATTAAGTCAAATTTGACAGCAGGAAGAGATCATTGCATTCAAATTTGCACATCAAGGATTATCCCAAATTGTCATTTTCCTAAAAGTAGCTGTGTGATTTGCCTTATTCCTAATTCAAGACACTGACAGTATTAACATAGGAAACATTATTCATGGGAGCACGTTTCCTTTGTAAAAAATTGTCAAATTTGTATTTTGTATTTGAAGGGGAGGAGGATGAATAAAGGCAGCACTGGTAAAGGGGGGGTTGAGTGTAAAATGAGACAGGACTCCTACTGAATATCAATATGGCTTGTGCCAATAATGAGAACCCATTCAAGGACCTGATAGTCCTGTGGCTATCTGAGGATTTACAGGGTTTTTAGTGAGGGAGGTAAAGGGTGGAGAAGACAGCAAATAAACAAGACGATGAGACTGAAAGGAGGAAGAGGAACGGAAAAATAAAGAGACATGGAAACATGAAAGGCAATATGAAAACAAGTGATGGAAGAAAATGACAAAAACAAGAAAAAGGACAGTAAAGAAAAGACAGATGAAAGGACAAAGAAAGACGGGAAGCAAAAGTGAGAGACAGAACCAGGATGGTAATTGAAAAAGCGATGAAAGAAAAAGAAAAAGAGGGAAATGGTTAGAAGACTAAGAGAAAAAGATGAAAGAGAATAACACTAATCCAGGAGTGGTATAAAGAAAAAAGGAAAGAATAGAGGAAGTGAAGAACTGAAGAAAAAGAAAGAGAAAAGGGAAAAAAGGGCTTCTGTTTGAGAAAGCTGAGAAGTAGAAGATAAACTAACATAATTTGGAAGCCCAAACCATTTAGTGAGACACACTTACTATCATTGTTTTGCAGCAAGATAGCCAGGATTTCACTGCAGTATAACTTGTTAGCATCAAACGGGATCTTTGCCTGAGAGGGGAAGAGACCAAAATCTAATTACCACTCATCTTAAGAACCTCTGTTCTTCCGGAGAATTCTACAACTAAATATATATTTACATATTACGGTGGATATTTACAATAACAGCCACCATAAGAACTCAAGTAATTCTCATTCTGAGCATTGAAATATGCTTTGAAGGAAGTAAAAGAAATGGAGTAATATGAGTTCATTAATTTGTTCCTAAAATGTCGTACTGACCCACAAGAAAATGTAAAGCACCTTATGGTGAAGTGGGACTGAAGGAAATGACCTCAGCTCAAGCTTACCTTACCTCTGACTCAACACTACATGCAATTAGTTACAGGAAATGACCTAAAGCCCAAGGTCGTGTGCCAGGAAATGTCATTTTGTTTGACCAGTCCAGAACTTAAATATTACATTTAGTACAATAATAAGTATTTCTAATGTATTTTCTACTTAAATAACATATTGTTAATCAACTAATCAATGAATTGCCTAATCTATGCAGCTCCAAAAACAACGTTGTCCACATTCTTACCTTGATTCTCTTGAGCAGCCACTGCATGAGTCCCTGCTGAGCTGCCTCGGTGCACAGGCCTGGTCGGAACTCTGCCATGTTTTCTATGATAGCTGAGGGAGACATAACAACATTTCATCTTTCAAGTTCTGTGTCTTCCCTGCTAAAGTATCCTTGAGCAAGGCACAATAAACTTAGCACGGTTACAGAGACTGTACTGACAGAGATCAAATACATTTAAATGCAGTAATCTGAAGTAGTGGAATGATATTGGTACAACACTGATCTCAATAAGTGGACAACAGGGTATCAAGAAGACGTGGCTGGTCCATTGAATTTCTCATTGTTACTCAGCAACATTCAGTCCTTCCCAATCTGGGGAAAAAGCGAACACTGATTTGGATCAGGTATTGGACAGAATACATTGGATTTGTGCATAGACACGACTGGTTAGGTGATTAATTCACACATCAAAATATTTTTTTCAAACTGTTGTCTTTGTCACGAGAACGAGAAGATAATGCTGCACAAATCTGGCACGCTTTATTTTAAGGTTGATTTTTCTGAATAAAGGCCAACCAATCAAGCAGTACAAGCAGGCTGAGTTGCACCTACATTTAAGAAATGGTTCTGCTCCATCGTCAGAACCAAGATGGGAAACATTATTACTAGGGGTGTAACAGTACATGTATTTGTATTGAACCGTTTCGGTACGGGGTGCTCGGTTCGGAACGGAGGCGTACCGAACGAGTTTATTAAGTAGAGGACCGCATTTGTGGAGCGTGCTGCAGCCGCACATGCGCAGTTGCGCACACCGCGACAAAATAAACAGCAGTAGTAGCGGACGTCATGGCTAATGCCGCTAGCGTTGGCAACACGCCAGAGTTGGAGGACCCTCCCGCGACATTAAGGTCTCCCGTTTGGGAACACTTCGGCAAAGCGGTTTGCCGACATTGTTCATGTGAGGTCGGGTATGTTTCTGGCAACACGTCAAACCTGTTGACGCATTTGAAACGGCACCACCCCCACGTGAACATCGCTACAACGAGGAGAAAGACGAGCGTAACGTTAGTGCAAACACAGCTCCCCACCGCATTTAAACAGCCTCTCCCTGCCCTGTTCAATTTTGCACATCAGATGGAGAAAAGATTTGTTTTTAAAAAAAGAGTCTGAGCCTTATTCATGTTATTTAATCTGAGCAACAACTTGAAACTATTTAGTGTTGCAACTGTTCAATTTTGCACATCAGATGGAGAAAATATTTTTTTTTAAAGAAACAGTCTGTTATTTTTATTTATTTTTATTTTTTAAATAAATATTTTAAATACTTGTATTTATATTTTTGAGCAACATTCTAGCTCCAGTGCATGTTCCTACTGTTAAACGCACAAAAGTAATAAACAACTAGCACATTTATATTTTGCATTTTGTTTTCTTACTGTACCGAAAATGAACCGAACCGTGACCTCAAAACCGAGGTACGTACCGAACCGAGATTTTTGTGTACCGTTACACCCCTAATTATTACTCCTTTCAACATTGACAAAATAGCACCATAGTTCTGGAACTGGCTTTGAATGAAAATTCCTCAGCGGCTCATGAAGCAAAAAAAAAATAAAAAATCAGTATTCAGTATAAAATTAGGCAGATCTATTCATGGGCAGGAGCATTAGTGTTTCCTTTAAGCCCGCCTCCCCACCATCGGTTCAGCCTCATTCACAGACGGAGGAGGGGGAATAACTCTGGAGTTGGCCATTACTACATTTTACAACTCTTAGGACAAAATTATTTATATCAGGCCTTATAAAGTGTTTTGACTGGGTGTTGACCCCCTTCTGTGGCCGAAAGTGTGCCAAGAAATCATCCCCCACACCATTACACCACCGCCTGCACAGTGGTAACAAGGCATGACGGATCCATGTTCTCATTCTGTTTACGCCAAATTCTGACTCTACCATCTGAATGTCTCAACAGAAATCCAGACTCATCAGACAAGGCAACGTTTTACCAGTCTTCAACTGTCCAATGTTGATGATGCAAATTGTAGCCTCATTTTCCTATTCTTAGTGGAGATGAGTGGTACCCGGCGGGGTTTTCTGCTGGTGTAGCCCATCCGCCTCAAGGTTGTGCATGTTGCGGCTTCACAAATGCTTTGCTGCATACCTCGGTTGTAACGCTTGGTTATGAATCAGTCGGCCCTTTCTCCTCTGACCTCTAGCATCAACAAGGCATTTCCGTCCACAGGACTGCCGAATACTGGTTGCTTTTCCTTTTTCAGATCATTCTTTGTAAACCCTAGAAAAGGTTGTGCGTGAAAACCCCAGTAACTGAGCAGATTGTGAAATACTCAAGTGAGTGTAAGTCTATGTTAAAAAGTCCAGATCTGCGCCCTTCATTCTTAGCTTTCAAAATAAAAGCCTGGAACACATTATATTTGCAGGAGAGAATTTCACATTTTCATATGGTTTATTAGCCACACCCCTGACTGTGGTCTCAGGCTTCACATGTCAAGCTCAAGGGTAAAATCTTGGGAAATGTTTGTTGGGAAACTTTCAGCATACGTGACACACCAACTGATCCAGGGTGGAAAGTCTAATGACAGGCTGAAGTGACGTTTGTAAATTACCCCCAAAGCGCAATAATCAGTAAGAAAAATACCTTCTTCGGCTGATGTTTTTTCTGTGTTGGTGTGTTGGCCTCAATACATGCCAGCACTTCTATATGGTGTTTAATCAACCTCCTCAGTCACAAGTTGACATATACAGATGCTATGCATACAATAGTCATCTTTTTATAGCAGGTTCATCTGCGTTCTGTCCCAGCTACTTCTTATATTATCTAGAAAGCTGCCACATGATATCTCTATCAGAGCAGACGGCAGCAGAAAGGGACAGACGGAGGAAGAGACAAGGATGGTGAAAGGAGGGAGAAGAGGAAAACTAAGGGGGTGGAGAGGAGGCAAATAAACAGAGAGGAAAAGCAGAAAGGAGGCAAAGGGGTGGGAAGACAAGTCAGACATGAGGGATGGAAAGCCGAGGACACAAGGAGTGAGGGAACGTAACAAATGACATGATAGAGAGAGATTGCAGGGCATAAAAAGGAAAAAGAAAATACAAAAGAGCAACATTTGCAGAGAGGGGCAGCAGATGATAGAGAAATTTGGAGAGAAAGAAACAGAGGATGGGGAGAGGGAGGGTGCTGAGGGAGAGAGGAAGGGCCTTTATCAGTGATTCAAACAGAGCAGACAGACAGTGTCCTGGTGGACAGCAGGCTCAGAGCAGAGAGCAGCCAAACCAGACAAAAGGCTTATTCAAGCTTGGAGAGCTCCCTTGATATAACACGCACGCACACGCATGTGTACGCACACGCACACACAAACACACACACTAGAATCGAAGAGACACAAGCACTGCTCCCTCGACATAACCCACACTCACACACAGAGCCAAATCCACACACCTAAACAGCCCTCCTGACACTCGGCCTCAATCTGGCAACAAAGAAAAAAATCATCTCTGTAGACTCATTCAACACGAAAAAGAGCTGAGAGGCAGAAAAGTCGGATTCATGTGAGGCTAAATGCAGAGACTGTGACTTCTCAAACTATCTTGCTGGCCCATAACCTCCCCTAGCCCTCGTGTTTTATTTTAATGATGACAGGTCTCAGCCTGAAACACTGGTTTTGACTCTTGATAACTAAGAGTTCACAGTACACGCCTCATATTCAAAATGTATTAAAAACACTTCCTCTTTGCCAAAAAATGTAAATCAAGAGAATGACTGCTTCCCTCCGCTGTCATTGAAAACGTTGGCACTTGGCAGCAGAGGAACACACCGTTAAAGCTTAAAGAACGCAAATAAAGTTAGTTTACATCCTCTGTGTAATGTCAAACCCAAGTCCAGGAGGACTCCCTGTCACTGTACTGCCCAAAGCACTAACACTGACTCATACACACCTTAAAGCCATACCTCCCTTTGGAAGGGCTTGTCATATATCAGCAGTAAACACGACGTGGTGATGAATCATTTTAACTCAGAATATGCAAATGCTATTGAGTTGCTATCTTTATCCAAGCCTGCTTTGTTATCATGTGCGTGATAGAACCATAGACGAGAGTCTCTGCTGTACCGACAGTGAAAGTTGTCCCAGACGGTGTCATATATTTGTCCCACATGTTGTGAATATACATGAACGCCTAAAGCTGCACACTGAAAGCATCTTCTTGTCTAGTTATACTGCTCATAGCAACACAGCCAGCTTGTTTTGCTGTTGAAATGCATGTATGGGTAGAAGTCACATGTGCTGCGACACCGTATTTCTGTCTTTAAAGATGCTAAACTCCAAGTTGACAGCATATCTATTGATGGACCGCCTTCACATGGCAACAGCTGAGCTAGTGGCTGGAAGCTAACGGTAAACAGTAAACATCAGTAACAGTGTTGACAGGGCTAACAGTATTAACTTGAGGGGGAGGCTGGGTGTTATGCCTCGGCAACACAACCCCATGGGTCGAGACCATTATCAGCTATAACGGCAGTATGAGCGCAGTGCAGACTGGCAAGATAAGTTAGCTTGGGGCACACACACATTGGGACTGACATGCATCTACAAGTAAAAAAACCCACAAAAGCACGGATTACATCACACAAGTTATAGTTTGTTCCTTGCTTGGCTGGCCAGTTTAAGTGGTACGTGTGGTACGCAGTATGTCAAGTTATCAGCCGTTTGATTGAGATTTATTTTTGGCTGATGACAGTGGAATTACTGCATCTCCATCACTCTGTGCTCGACTGTCGCCTACACTTTAAGTTTCTGGTTAAAGACCGTGAAAAGCAAAAGCCTGCCTGTTTAACCATTTTAGGTCACATCCCGGCCATATTGTGCACCTATTTACCAATATATGCAGAGAATTTACAAAAAATGATCCTGTCATCCATGAATCAATCTGCAACTTTCAGCGGCAAAGAGCTAGAGAAGTGTGAGCTAATCTTTTGAATGATCCTTATTGGGAAATATGTCAGTCTACAGAATATAGATACACTTGAAATGCTGTTTCAGCTCGACTTCAATATGTATGAAATGGCTGAAACTGGGGATTCACTGATACCGATACCAGCATACTGTGAGCGTGTACTTGTACTCGTTATCATAAAGGTGCTCCAATACTACCACGCCGATAATTAGGGCAGCGACATCAGGTAGGCGGCGGAGCAGGAATAATGTCAGCCGTGACAGCTGTCACGCTCTCTGTTGCTAATATAGGGGCTAACTGCTACATTCACAGCTGTAAGGCGTCACACACACTTTCCTTAAGTGCATTGGAGCTGCTGACTTCATAATCACCATCATGCTCTCTTTCTCTCTCTCAAAGTAATTATAAGAACTGTTATGGCATTATTAAGTACTCATATCAGTACTCGGTATCGGCAAGTACCCAAATGCAAGTACTTGTACTTGATCTAAAAAAGGGGTATCGGGGCATCCCTAGCTGAAACTATATTGCTTACAGTATTTAAGTGTATCTCAGTCCAGTTTACCTGTGACATGATATGAAACTACTTTGCTTATGGAAAGTTTTTGGGGGGAAAACACAGAGCTAAATACGATTTTTGTTTATGTTGATGGCAGTTTGCTTCAGGACAAATAGCACCTGAAGCGTCATCGTTCAGTGTCCATTGGTGTACATCTCCTTACCCAGTGTGTTATAGATGCCATCAGCCTCCTCCTTCACCTGCTCATCCAGCCGCTCCATATTCTGCACCAGCAAGGCCACCACCTGACCCTCCAACTGCACACAAAGAAAGATCAAGTTAGCAGTCATCAAGTCAACATTGCCCTCTCAACATGGCTAGACACAGGACGATATGACAATTTCATGTCCCGATTATCCCAGGCCCAAATAACTGTGATTCACAATTTTAACCAGATAATCATTCAAATGTGCTTAAAATTCTTAAAATGACACGTTTTTTTTTTTTTTAAATCAGCCTCTGTATTTCTCTTGACACAGAGTTAGACAGCTTTTTTAAGTCACTCGTGATGATATTTATGATCATTGTGATAATAAATTACTATGTCCCATCCCTAATCCCCAATGATTACTGTGTAATATGACGTATGACTCATTAGAAACAAATGTCTCACTGCTATTAAAACCTTTTACCTCATTGTCATTTTGAAGTGCACAGTCTCTTTTCACTGTGTTGGAAGTCTGTCAGCTGAGACCTCATCTTTATATTTTGCAACATTTTGAGGAAGAAAACTAATTTCACAAAGAGAAAAAAAACAATGCATCGTCAAGGATGGGAGAGCGAATTTTTACTTTTAAGCCTCAGAAGAAACCTGGTTCCTTTCTTAGCTTCTCCAAACATCTTGAACAGTCAAGATTGTAGACTCATGCCGACTGGCTGGTTAAAAGTACCATTAAACATGAAAGAGGAACTTTCAGGAGACACTAGACGCCGATTTATAACCCACTAGAGAACGGTGCGGATCATTTTGATTCATCTTATCAAGGACACCACCTGCCCTTCTGGCAGCAAGGACAGAGGAGCTGGAGCTTACAGCAAAGAGGAGAGAGAAATGAATTCAACCAAGCCTTGCTGCCCTGAAACCGTTTCCCTTGGAAGCAGCTGTAAAGAAGAGTGGTTTATGGGCACTCCATTGCATGGTAAATGGACTGCATTTATATAATGCCTTTATCCTGTGAGCGCTGTGTAGCCACCTGAGCTACTGTCTCACCCACTATCACATCGCCAACACACACACACACACGCACACGCACACACACACACACACACACACACACACACACACACACACACACACACACACACACACTTTAATGAAGGATATTACATTAGGTTTCTTCATACTGTCAAAATAGTCACATCGAGTGACATGGAGTCGTGTTTGCATCCTCAAACAAACATAGGTTAAACAATCCAACAACAGATCAAGATGCGATTGTGTAACTGGTGACAAAAAGGAGAGTACTTTGGTTTGGAGCCAAACAGCTGCCAACTTGGGCTGCACAATACTGGAAAAAACTGACATTCGATTGAGAAAATCATTGGATGCAGGGTAGAGCCCCATGAAAAATGTAGATGATGTAGATAGCTACATGCTAATTACACAGCTAAAACCTACAAATCATGGTTAACAAGAAGGGGTCCGTGTTTCAAGTCAGGTCGGTTGGAATGCCGACATCGCGGGTGGCCCTGATGCACAGACCATCACCCGTCCTTCCCCGCAGGGAGAGAGTGTGTGGTACACTCAAAAATATGTGATAACTTGTCTATTTTTGAAATGATTAAGTACACTATTATTATATAAAGTACTTGAGTAACTGTAACAAGCAAAGTGCCAGTATTGATACGGGGATCCAAAGTAATTAATTGCACATTTGTTGTGAGGAAACGCCTTACTCTAGTAGAGAAAAAAAGAGCAGAACCAATGAGCTCAGTCAGTGTCGGGCCCCTGGTTCCTAAGGAGGCTTCTGCCCGCACTCAAGAGGAAATACGGGAAGATAAATAAGTGGTTCATGTCTTCATTCCTACTGCCATTTAACCTTTGATTATTTCCCAAAGCTCAAACGTAACACAAAGATGATGAGTTTTGTTTTATGGGTTAGAACTCACACCATTAACACTCAACCAAGGAGAGAGAAGACTGTTTAGTACCTCGTTTAAAATGTTTTAGAACATATACGAGCTGATCTGCATAGTTAACATATAATTTATAGATTTCTGAATGGAATATGATTTCTTATAGTGCATAAAACTCATCACTGTGTGCCTCAACGTAATGTCTTTCACACTTAACCACTGAATTAAAAAGTAATTAAAACATATCTAGTCAGAGTGCTCAAAGACCCTTGAAACATGAGACAAAACAGGTAATTCATTGAAGCGAGGAACCAGTACCCCGCTGAATGTCGCTGGGATGGAGCCTGGCAAAAAGCAGGCCATGTTCAAGCCACCAGATCTTTTGATTAAGTGTCATAGTGGCCGTAAAGGAGCAGGGGCACACAGGTCTTTCCCCCATCATAGGAACATCAGCACATTATTGTAGTTTGACCTTTGTCTGTGTCGCTCTAAATGTCAACTCACATAGTGAGGTATCAGAAATCTTCCCTGGTTCAGACACAGCATGAAAGGCTGAGCAGAGGGACCGAGGGCTAAACGTACAGAGAAGAATGAGAAGATGTTGAGCATAGAGCTGATGCCAACAGACACAGCTGGAGGGTGAGAAGTGTGAGAGACACTGCTATAATTATATGGTTGACATTACACTTTGAATTATATATTTTTTTTATCCCTCAACACTTTTTTTGTAAATCCAGTCTCAAATTGATTTAACTGCCATGACAACTTGTACTGACATATAGCTCAAAAAATGTGTATTAGTTTATTTAAACATGTCAGAATGCATAACATAATAGCATATTTGTGCCCCAGTTAAATACTTTGTTTTATAATATACATGTAATAACAGTAAAAACAAATTTGTGAGAGAACATTTTTGTTCCATAATTCTACATTTAAAATCAGTTAGTGATCTCTTCTGCAGATGGAAAAAAAATAACATATAATATCAGTAATATCAAATATAATAATATATTATCAAACCAGTTTAGTTCCTGTTGCAGTGTAAGTGAATGACATCAGCTGACTATGGACCCAAGCTGTTGCCTAGCAATGCAATCCCGTTTAAACGGTCTATACTGTTAATCAATCCACCCTGCTTGGTGTTGATGCCAGAGCTCACAAACCTAAGTATTGAGTCCACAAAGTGCTGCTTCATTAATGCCATTAAAGACTGATGTAAATCCTGAACTCACCAGAGCATCTATGAGTACCTCAGCACCTTCCTCGCTCTCATGGAGTGTGTCAATATCCGTCAGCTCCTGCAGCAGGTCCACCACTGCTATGGCAACATGTGGCTCAGGCTAAGGACAATACATTAGTGTAAAAGAGTTACCGATATAATTAATAGTGGCTCTGATCTATTCCAGCGTACCAGTGAGCCAGCATGCACAATACCTGGGACCTGAAAAAGGCGTTTTTCAGGTTAAACATTTTGACATGTCACAGTAAGAAAGAAAGCACAGGTATAAATAATCAATTAACATTCATGACTGATTTCTATTTTGCTGCTTTGATAACAGGTTCCTGGTTTTTGCATACTTGCTCGTAGTCACTCTCACTGGAATACTTCAATAGAACAGATAATTGATTAAAAAAGCCCACTAGCTCCAGCACCCCCATCTGCTACTCTGTTTCTCAATGTCAAAGAATGCCAAATTGAAAGGAGGCTACATCTTCAACACCGCCGAATCACTGTCCCAATTTCCAGGATCCTTTAAATTCTCCTTTTTTTTCCCCCCTTCTGTGCGTCTTTAATTTTTTTTTTTTTTTTTTTGGAAAACCATTCTGTCTTGTTTTTTTTTTTTTAAGGCAGTGGCCATCTGCAATGTGAAAGTTACTTTATTAATTACATTGTCACCATTTCCAAATGTAAAATGAAGTATGTTGGTATGTGGTATTGCTGAGATAAAGAATTTTCCTCACATGTATTAGTGTTAGGATGAAAGACATCCATGAACCCTCATCTAAGTTGGTGCATTATGGCTTTATTTCTACCAAAACAGAGTGACCGATTGTTGGAAGTGCAAAGACTAGACTAACCAATCAGTTTGGATGAGTGTATTTTGTTTCTGTCGTTAGTTACAATTGGCAAAGTAATAATATCGAACAAAGCAGAATTGGTGATTTTTGGAACGATGTAAATGTGGATTTGACTGAAGTGTTTTTTCAATTGGAGAGGTTAATGGAAAATAAAAATAAAATAGCTTCAATAAGCTAAATTAAAATCCACGGTTGATGTATAAACCAGGTGTGTAGCATGGCTCCTATTCCTATGATTTCAAGTGTTTTACGTTCTATATTAAATATTTAATGTTAATGTTTCTGTGTCAGCTAATTATAATATGCCACACGTACTGTCCTCTTTGTTTAGATTTTGTTTCAATTCCTACACGTTTTCCTGGTAACTACATGTTTAACAATTTCTTCTGTGCACTGGCAAACTCGCTAGGCTGGTCCAATGTGTGTATGAAAAAACTCCTTAATTCAACTTCCGATCATCATCCATTGTGGGCTTTTTTAAGCGATTGACAGGAATCAAAAGAAAGGTAGGCAGTAGGTTGCAAAAATAGAATAGTTGGAACCTATTTGTTTCATTTAGAATAGATATTCAAACATTAGTTTTGGTCCAGTTAGGCCGGACCTACTCACAGGCTTATCTTTTAAAGACTGTAAATACTGTATACAGGATGAATAGATCAAAATGGACAGACAGTCGGAATCAATCTGAAGTGAAAGGATATCAGTGTTTTCATGACTGAGGAGGCCCAGCAGTGAGTGGACGGCATTCAGCTCCACCAGCAGGTGGTAGAGGTCTGGCATTGTTGCGATGACGTGCATTTCCTGGATAATGTCATTCAGGTCCAGCTCCGACTCCATGAACCTGGTTTAAGGAGCGAGACTTTTTGGTTAGCATCCTACGTTACCATTCATCTTAAAGTGCCACAGATGAATTTAGTTATTAGTTAGTTCTCGACTGTTCTTGACACATTTGATTTTGGGGATAGCGAGTCACATAATAGATTTACAAGAAAATGTGTTTAAGCATTTGAGAAAACCTGCAATTATCTTTGGTACATCCACATGAAATCTGGCTTATTTCACATACAGTAAATCTTTTATTTAAATGTGTTTTAATGAAATCCTCATATACATAAAAGAAAGCAAATGTTGATAAGTGTCTGTAATGAGCTTACTTCTCTGGGTTGTCTGGAAACTTAATCCGTAGTTCTTGATTTTTGTACGACCTTTTCTCAAAGGTCAGGATCATTTTCTTCACTGAACTCTCATCCACTGGCTCTGCCTGTTTCATTAGTGCATACGGGAAGGGGGGGGAATAGTAAAAAAAAGAAGACAGAGAGAAAGAAAAAGACATGAATTGAGGAAAGCAATGCAATAACAACAATGAATCATTACATTGCAAGCACTGATCAGTGAATCTCGATTATTATAAAAACACACAATAGATTGATAATGGTAAAGCTGGCCAGCTGCTGTCACCCGAGAAAATCAAGGTGGATCATGATGGAAAAAAGAGCCTGATTTAAAAAAAGACACATTTCTTCACATTTGTATGTATGTATTATTTATGCAGGGAAGCCTCAAGATGTATGATCAGCTTATCTAAGATAATTTGATCAATTTTACGAAAAAAAGATGTTCCCAAAAAAAGATGTGTATATTTTGTGACACAATAAAAATGGTTATTTCTTAACAAAATGTAAAGTGATACCAGTATGGTCAGGTACCATTATAGTACTATTAGAGTTTTAAGCATATTTAGATGAAACCAGATGTACTTCTCCACATGTTACATATGCCCACCAAATTTCATACATCTATGGTGAAGGGAAATGTTCACCAATCCTGGTATGTGTGCAAAGTTTTTGAGCATCCCTAGCCCATCAAAAATACCATTAATTTCAAGAAATAATCATTTTAGTGATTTCAATTGGGCCTTCACCGACCGCCCGGTCTGTGATCCATCCCAAATTGGGGTCACCCTCATTATGTGGGTGCAGCAATGTAGCCAGAACTCTTTCTACGATCAGGGGGAGTGGAAGAGCATTTCACCGGAAAGAGAATGTGCTTGACCGCATAATGGCTTAGAAGCCTGTAAACTGTTCGACACATAATGACTGGTTAGGAAATTACGATTGTCTGACATTATGGAACAGTGCAGCACTTTGCTCTGAGTAGCTCTTGACACCTGAAAAGGCTGCAGTGTCGGATAATAAGAACACGCTACTAGATGTTCAATTTTCTCTAATGCACTAAATCATGTGGCAACAATGGCGCTGACAACGACTCTTTTTTTTCCAACAAGAAATAACCACAGAAACTTTCCTTCTCCAGACTTTTTCAAATGGATTACTTTTCTACACATCCACAGATTCTTCACTGTGTCTGTGTTTTAGTACTTCCAACTCTTCTTACATATGAGGGAAGTGAACTCGACGGGGCGAAACAAGCCATGCTTAATTTGAACCTTTGCATGTACGTTCAGTTACACTGAACTGAAATTGTGCAGCTGATACACATTAAATCTTGGTCATAGATTGATCACTTAGAATATGTCTTGCAATGACATTTTTGTGGCAATAATTGTGTACGTAAAGCACCCCCCTTCATTAAATTCAACTACAGACAGAAACCCAAACATTTAGACATATATTTAGGACATATATGGTATCACTGGTTACCTGTCTGTCTCTACATGTCTCCCTGTCATAGACTGGTGACCTGTCTGTCTCTACATGTCGGCCCTGTGATAGACTGGTTACCTGTCTGTCTCTACATGTCTCCCTGTCATAGACTGGTGACCTGTCTGTCTCTACATGTCGGCCCTGTGATAGACTGGTTACCTGTCTGTCTCTACATGTCAGCCCTGTGATAGACTGGTTACCTGTCTGTCTCTACATGTCAGCCCTGTGATAGACTGGTTACCTGTCTGTCTCTACATGTCGGCCCTGTGATAGACTGGTTACCTGTCTGTCTCTACATGTCAGCCCTGTGATAGACTGGTGACCTGTCTGTCTCTACATGTCGGCCCTGTGATAGACTGGTTACCTGTCTGTCTCTACATGTCAGCCCTGTGATAGACTGGTGACCTGTCTGTCTCTACATGTCGGCCCTGTCATAGACGGGTGACCTGTCTGTCTCTACATGTCAGCCCTGTGATAGACTGGTTACCTATCTGTCTCTACATGTCGGCCCTGTGATAGACTGGTTACCTGTCTGTCTCTACATGTCAGCCCTGTGATAGACTGGTTACCTGTCTGTCTCTACATGTCAGCTCTGTGATAGACTGGTTACCTGTCTGTCTCTACATTTCAGCCCTGTGATAGACTGGTTACCTGTCTGTCTCTACATGTCAGCCCTGTGATAGACTGGTTACCTGTCTGTCTCTACATTTCAGCCCTGTGATAGACTGGTTACCTGTCTGTCTCTACATGTCAGCCCTGTGATAGATGTCAGAATGTCAGCTGGGATCGGCAACCCTGAATACAGCCCTGAATACAGGATATGCGGTGGACGATGGATGGATGGAAATAAAATGACACTACTTGTCTGACTTTTGCTACTTAAGTGCACCATACTGAGGGTAAATGTTGGCTGATGAGCCCCTGACAATTCAACCTCAAGTCTCATCACAGTCCTATATCAGTGTGTAAAATTAGCCCAGTGCTGCATGATACCTAGAGATTTGCTCATGGAAGAATTAAACATTTTCCATTTTTCTGTCTGCAGTGGAAAATGTCAACAAAATCCTTTATGAAACAATAAACAAATCCAGCAAATGCATAATGAAATGGGTGATAATATTATAATAATAGGAGACAGTAATATGTGTCTGATAATCCGAGAGAAAATAATGTGTTTGTGTGTGTGTGTAATTTCCTAATTATATAAATATTTTTACCCACCTCAGGTTCTTCTTCATCCTGATCCATCAGTTTCTCCAGGATCTTCTTCTTGTCCCCAGTCAGCTCATCAGCCTCTCTCATATCACCCCCTCCTTCCATTGCTAACCCTGCTTCCCGGTACCTGGCCAACTCCCTGGCACTCAGCCCTTTATGCTGTTTCCCTCCTCGGGAGTCATCATCTCCTCCCGCTGCACCTCCATCCCCGTCCCTGGGACGCTTTGCTCCCCTGTCAGGCTGCAAAATGAAAGGATGTGGTGAAATCTAAGGCTAATGATTGTACACCGAATCTGAACTGTTTGTAGAAATATAGGGGGATGCTGTGAGGATTTGAAAAGATGACTAAGGTGTAGGTTGGATGGTTGATGACGGTTTAAAAGTAGACATTTTAATCAGTTATTGTTATTGTGCATGAAGTGTTAGACATGTAGCGTTATGCTTAGAGATAAGCAATAAAGGGGTTCGTATTAACCCACAGGTAATCATCCCCATGTACTTGAGAAGACAGATACTCGATAAGGAAACTGCATCGGGACAACTTTTAAAGCAGATTCATCTCCCTACGAGGTGACGTGCTCGAACGGACTGTCTTTGATAAAACTATGCCTCCAGAGTCGATGTGTCCAGATATGACATTACTTGTACGTCTAGCGTTAAATGCTTCCGTATGTAAAACCCGTTTTGTTATGTTATGCGACGTTTCAATGTGAGTTAGTGTCGTAGCATCCTTATGCATTTGTTGCAGCCACAAAGTAGATAGCAACTTGTTCAACTAGCATGCTAGCTGCTTAAGTAACTTAGCGATAAATAAGAACGAGATTTAGGTTCGTATCCTGCCATGCAGCGCTACACAAAGCTAACTCAATTCAAGTCACTGGCGGTTAAATAAATAACGGAGTCAGACACAACAAAAACACTGAACTAAAGCCCGTTGCCGGCTATCAGTAACTATAACTATTGTAAGCGATCCAGGAATGAGAGATACATTTTAGCTTAATAAGACTTCCCCATTGGTGAGCATAACATAACATATCTACCTGATAGTTAAGGAGCTCTCCGACATCCATATCTCTGGGTTTAAAACCTAAATTTTCTGAAGACCAGGCGATGAATAAGAGCGTAAGTCCCACTTCTACAGTTAGCTATACGGCTAACAACAAGCGCTCCACAGATACACACACGCTTGCCGTAAAACGGTCGTGTTCACTGTCGTAGCTTGAAACTGTCGTAAATGTTGTCTGTTACCCCAATGTGATACGTCCAGGAAGACAGTTCAGAACATCATTTAGATTCTTAAAACATCAGATTTAAGAATCAAAATGTTCTGATCATAAACCACCCCTTTTCATTTTTGAGAATTTCAAACAATACATTCAATCTATTTTGTATCCCAAAAATAGAAAGACCATTAAAACCAACACAATAATAAGAACATTAAAAAACACTGCAGTTTCCTTATCTGTATAACACATGACAAAATGGCAAACTCGAGGCATCAAAATTGTAGTCCACGAAATAATGGGTGATGTCATAATGACAACATCCACTACTTACAGTCTATGTTGTCACAAGTTTCATCACTGCCCGGCCATTTTAGGAGACTAAGCAGGTATTAACTCCTGTTAGAGAAATTAACTTGAATACAGATTATTCTCAATTATTTCGCTCCACAGTCAAAGAAAATATCAGACCAATTTTCACAAGCAACATATCTTCTGAGCATTTTGAAACTAAAATGGCATTTTCAGACAAATCAAAAGAAATATGGCACAAATATTCACAAACGCCCTTGCTAACTTATTTTTATAATGCTAAATGTCGCTATTAGCTGTGTAGATATCTAACTTTAGCCTAAAATAAAATAAAAATACATTGCACAAATTTGAACAAATAATGAAAAATAATTTACATGGATGGTTGCTTTTAGACTGGAATATATGATTGCATCTTCATATGTGTCTAACATTATAGTTTGCCCTTCATTTGTAGAACAAGTCACTGCTGATAGTAGACATGTACTTGTTTGTGATTTTGGTCATATGCTGCAATCACCACCTCTTTCATGAGAACGTGCTCATAACCAGATTGAAAATACACTCTGTTGATTTAGTGAAATGATAACCATATTCATAGCAATGCAGTTGTTGGGGTGAGTCAGATTGCCAAAACTTCCCCTGGGTATGTTGACCACACTTCTTAGTGCAGGCCTGTCTCTAACAATCCCTGACAAAACACACGAGAAGGACACTAGCAGGCAGGGCAGAGGGCCCTCACACTGCTATCTGCGATGTGTGTGTGTCTCTATTCACAAGTGTATTGTCTGGAGGGATGATAGACTTAAGGGTCAGTATGAGAAAATTCAAGAAGGAACGATATAATACTGCTGTGTAATAAAAAACACAAAACATTTGTGAAGTTTAGAATGTTGACATGTTTTATACTGTGTCAGAGTGGTGTTGAGTTATTTTTGCTATAGGCCCATTGAAATGCATTATGCAGCAATACAGATATTTGATGTTATTCACTCGGTTGACATGGTACAGCTCATCATTTCAGTAATGATGCTTATTAAACGGACATATTATGAAGGACTATTTATTGTGTCTGCAGACTTAATGAATTCGAGTGTCACACAGAAGTAATACAACCTGACAAAAAATATAGTTTTTCCCTGCAACAAAATCCTTTCAGCTCATCCTCCAATCCTCAAATAAACCCCCTTAATGATACAAGTAAAATTAGACACGACAGTTTCCTCATCAGACCTCACACACAAAAATCCTGCTCTTAAGGGCTCAATTTTTGCCGTATTCTTTCCAGGAGAGCTTTATATGCCAAGCTGTCTTATTGTTCCAGACAGGCAGAAAATCATCTTTTCAATGAGCATCATTGGGAAATATGAGTGGTGCATGGTGTCGAATCCTCCGTTGGCACTCCAGTCTCTGGCCAGTGATCTGTGACAGTAGAGCAATAGAAACAACATTTAAAAGGAAGGCCACTGCCAAGCAGTCAAGCTTGACATCCCAGAAAACACGAGGGGGGAAAAGCACTTGATCAAAGGAAAGAGAGAGAAACGGAGAGAAAGACAATAAAAGGAAGCAAGAAGGGTAAAAAAGATAATTTCATATGAAAATCCCAAGGCAGGGAGGCGGCCTTAGCCTTGATTGAGTTAACTGGAGAGAACTAATTTGAACTGCATTTGGATTCAAAATAATAACCGTAACTATTTATATGCTGTGTGCATATTTTAAAAGGCAAATTAGATCAGATCACACCAATATTTCCAAAATGATATGTTGATGCTAAAAAAATGAGTCTTGATGATGAGCTATCAAAAGAGAATGTGTTTATCGCACATTTTGTGCACCGTCTTATGGTTAATTGTTGATGACAGGGCAGCTGCCATACACTGATCAGTGTAAAGTAAATAAATGAGATACACAATCAAAAACAGACAGGTAAAAAGACACAAAAACATAAATATTAAAATGATAGAATAGGTTTAACAAATATTTGGGTCAGAAAAACTATGCTGCCATCTTGCAGAAAATCCAGAAAAACAGTCATTCGGGGGAAAAAAACACAATTTCAATGAGCAGTTAGGTTTTAATATTACAAGGCCAATCATGACACACCATTGTTAGCTTGCTAAAATTACCTTGGGTGCAGTGACACAAAATTGATTGTTTTCAACAAAGTGATGTGGGAGAGAGCGTCGTGAGGAAATATCAAATTGGTATTATAATTGCAGGCATTGATGGGTGATGGTAAGCAGTATATTTATATTCAGTATTACAGCCGACAGTGGCATAACCCATTTTTAAAAACAAGTGTATGTTTTCTCCTTTTTTATTGTCATGTTGATGTTTGTTATGGTCTAATGGATTTGGGAAGGTGGTCCTCAGGAATGGTTTAACAATCAGAAGTGGCCCTGAAGTGACAAAAGGTTCAGAACTCCTGCTTTAAAAGATACAGGCAATAACAAAAATACAGACAAACTGACGGAGAAAATGTGAAATATTTTCAAATAAAGATGTCAAATACAGTCAACCACCAACCTTGGATCCAACTCTGAATTTCCTCGTCTAGTGCAGCTGCCTGGAAGCCTCCATTATTACAAATCCTTTTTGTTCACACAATGATTAACACATTCCACAATCCCTGAAGGAGCCAAAAGCTTTTCACACACAACTGTCTGCTAAATGACATCGCACTCATCATTTCCCTGCAGAATTATTCCGGGGCGACGCTGCGTGATCATTTTCATTGAATCATACGCCATTTCCTTTGAAACAGAACAATACAATTTCACACAAGCTGTGACGGCTGATTGCATTTAATCACATGAGGTCAGTGGGATAGTGCCGAGCTCCGCGGGCTAACATAAGTGTGCTCAAACTTCAGAGTGGGAACACTATTATTAAAAGAGGGAGCGAGAGATGATGAGGACCGATTGCCCTTATCATTTCCCATCGTGGAGCAAAGTGATGCAATCAACTGATTTGGTCTCGTCTTAAGATATGATTTGAGTTGATGAATCACATCAGCGGCCACATCATCCCCCAAAACACAGTTGAAGATAAAGTACTTATCTAGATTTGTCCAACAGTGAAGCGTGAACAAGTTGTTTGGGTCATGATGGTCGTCCTTCTACTGATGAACAAGCCTCTCTGTCATCTCTGTGCCATCCTCCTAGCTAGGCAACCATTGATTGGGAAAACTCTAAAGCAACAACAACAACAACAAAATATTCTGAAATACAAAAGACAATACAATCAAAAATGATGCTTCCTTCACTTGTTGAGCATGGAAGGACTCCTCTACAGACGTGGTTTGTACAGACTGAATGAAACTTTTTGCCATCAGAATATATTATGATTTTTATTAGGGCTGGGTGTCGCCACTGATTTCCCGAATCGATTCGATTCCGATTCACAAGGTCCGGATTCGATTTATTCTCCGATTTGATTCAATTCAATATCGATTTGGTTAGGGATATTTCAGTTCCAATACCAATTTTGCTTGGATATGAAATATATTCTCATAGAACTAAAACTGTAAATTGTACAAGCAACCCTCTAACCTGGTGCATTATTAAAAATACTAATGTTTACATTAAGAATTTACCCCAAAGCAGTAACATGAATGTACTTTTTATGACCAACAGCCTGTCACCTGCCTTCAGGCTTGGCGGTGCCTTCAGTGGAGCAGCTCCGGCCATGTTTTGGTTCATTACTAGACTAGTCTCTCCGTGGCCAGATCTCCTTGCGCAAAGAACCAAAGGCTGGCCTCGCGAGACTAACTTCACGTATCCACAGGAAAAGGCATGTATTAAAAGATCGATCCTGGGATTTTATTAATCGATATCGGAACATTCAAATGAAGATTGATTTTAATCAGAAAATCAATTATTTGAACCCAGCCCTAATTTTTATTACTTTCATATATATATATATATATATATATATATATATATATATATATATATATATATATATATAATACTTTATACTACATTTTGAGGAGAATAAAACCCAGCTTTTCGTGTGTATTGTCTTTTAACTCATTTAAATGTGTAAACTGAGGTAAATCCTCATACATTTGTACGACTTGACTTGTGACTTGCTTGACCCAAGCAATAACTCGACTTGACTTGACGTGACCTAAAGCAGGGACTCAACTTGGCATCGGCACTTCCAAGTTTTCACCACTTTTACTGGTTAAGTCATTCTGAGGGCAATTCCTGTGGCGTCAAAGCAGCATTACATTTTCCATTAATGTCCATTATCGCTGCTGCAGCTTAGAAAAGTCATACATTCTCAGTGACCCTCCTGCTGTGGAAATGCAGAAGTTGGCTGTACTAACTCTTAAAGACCTGAAGGACTCAAACTCTGAATACATTTTCTCACTCTTCTCTTTTCTGCCCTTCCTGTAACTTAAATGTTAATGGCTCATTAGCAAGCGTTGGTTTGCACAGGTTGCGTAAGGAAAATTCACTTTTTTTCCCATTTGCATTGTGCCAACATAATGCAATCGGCTAATGAATAGATGGATGTGTGGTAGCGTGGTGCTTTCCTGATAAGACAGAACACGGACAAGCTCAAGCTTTCTGTAAACGCTTTCAAGGAAACCAGCACCTGTCTAATAGCTTTCCTCTCCATTGTCTGGTACATAAACCTGACGCAGATAAACGCTGGAGGCTGCTGCGTGGCATGCTATAACATGGTAGAGAGACGAAGATAACAAGGGAGAGAGAGAAGGTGACACACTCGAATATGTAAGTATATGAGAAGAGAAGGAGAGAGGGAGCACAAGAGAGGAGGTGGAGAGTGGCAGGCAGCGATAGAGGAGTGGGAAGCAAATTAATTTTATCTCCATTATGAATAAGATGGCCATGGTGTGGTGGTGGCCCACGCCTTTGAGTGAGAGAGGACCAGGGGTAGCTAATACACACACACACACACACTTCTCTGTGGGTGGAAAATCCTCCGTTACACAATTTCGAACAAGATGTGAAAAAAAAAAATCTCTTATTAAACTGATACTGATGAAAGTGTTTTAGGTGGATTAGTAGCTCCTTAAAGGCATGAAAATTAATTAAATTAATTAATCTGCTCCCCCCATGTACAGTGAGTGGAAACCCAATTTAAAGTCACACAGCCACCAAATGCAGGCAGCTTCTATTTCAATTGCTACTTGGATTGTTTTATGTTCTTGAAGTGCTCAGAAACAAGTGTGTGCTGAAAAGTCGAGTGACACAAAGACAA
The DNA here is from genome assembly GCF_963514095.1 of Eutrigla gurnardus. Taxonomy (NCBI): domain Eukaryota; kingdom Metazoa; phylum Chordata; class Actinopteri; order Perciformes; family Triglidae; genus Eutrigla; species Eutrigla gurnardus. The sequence goes on along the minus strand of NC_139922.1, from coordinate 10,391,352 downwards.
AAGAAAAACGGAGGCTGAAGTCATCGTGTTTAATGCTATGCTTGTTAAATTGCTGTTGCACTATTAGATGTGCTTTTAGCTGCAAACAGACAATAAAAGATTGTCACATTGACGGTTGACATAGATTACAATTCAAGGAACCACTTCCTAAAAGCAATGGGTGTTTGTTTGCACTACCGAAAAGCTTTCTGTAATCTGCCATCAATGAAGAAGACAGCAAGGAGTTTTTCCGTAGGATCTGAATCATGGTGTAAGAGCAGATAGTGTCTAATGTGTTGTCACATAGAAACATCCTCTCTACACGCCTGCATTCACTTATAACACGAAGATCTGGCCTCCAAATAAATAAGGCTCAGTATTTCACCACTACTACTGGGTCCATACGATCTTACCGTCATCAGTTATAAAGAGAAAAAGCCAAATACTCTAAAGAAAACTAACAGCAGGGCAATCATTTTCTAAACGTGTGGCGTCAGCCTACAGTTTATGTTATCTGTGTGTTTGTTTCACTAACTGGGGGATGGAATCTGTGTCGGCAGAAAACAAGAACTAGACGGGGTCTGATCCTGGGGGGCTGCCCCAGATCAGCAATCCTTCTATTGTGAATCCGCTGCTGGGGTTTGTGCTGGCTGGATGCTAGTTGCTACAGCTAACTGCTAACAGAAGGTCTAAGGTTTAATCCAATAAACAAACTATGGATGCTCTACTGCTACTAAGCTTTCGTTTTCATCCTCTCACATTGGACTGAGGGCAGACTGTATGTTACAGTGACTCGCTAGCGCCTCTGGAGCTGCAAGTGGTATTACAATACAGAAAGGGGCTAGCTGTTTAGCATGTTCATTTCAGTAGATAGAAGGGGCCAATCACACGAGACGTATCGCTAGTTCATGTTGCCAGCAAAGCCACTGTTTTCCTTTGGTGTGGCGAGCCTGGCGAGCGCTCCTCTCTTGCACAGCACGTCGTTTTTTACAAGTGATTGAAATCGCAGTGCATGTGCACCACCTGTCAATGTCACACCGAGTGCCATTAAAATCAAGCAGGAGTTGTGCTCTACTTCTTAAACAAGGGAATGAATGACAGCAAATGCAGACAAAAGGTTGATTTTAGTGGTCTTTAATTATGATTAACCATGAATTTCTTTTTTTGTCATGAACCCAAAACCTCCTTTTATGGGTTTCCCCCTCCCTCCTCCCTCCTCCTCATCTGACAGCAGAGCAGCATCAAGAGCTCCAAGTTTGCTTGAATCCACATTTGATCAGCTGGTTGTGCATGCATCCCCACTCCACAGGCTCATCATGCCCGATGTGCTTTGCCAAGAGGCGTCCTTGAAGCCGCTGCACCTGTTGTATCTTGGTGTGATCGGTGCCAAACGACATCACATTTTTTTGACAATATTTGTTCATGTTTTAACGTTTGAAACTAAAATTATTATTATTCTCCTATTCTGCCTTTAGCGGCTGCTTTAAGATGTGAGCATTCAAATCACAAGGGATGCTTTGTTGCTTTGAATCTGTACACACACATGAACATTCATATGCAATTGTAGGCACACATAGATTTGTACACACCACTTGCTCCAATTCAGATTGCCTTTATCTTTCCCTCACTCGAATGCTTCCACACACATAATCCCATTCCCATAATACAGAGATCTGACAGCAGGATTAGCTGTTCAGAAAATTTCACAAAATACCTTAGTGCCCTACATCATTACAACACTAAGCTTCAGGTTCAAAGATTAATTTCTGCCAATTAGAGACGGAGGAAAGCAGACTTTGTTTGAGGGAGTGTGAACAGAAACACAATCTACCGTACGTCTTTCTGGAAATGTGCTCGAGTTATGTGGCAAACCCTCATTGCCAATGCACGTTATATGATAAAGGTTGAGGAGATTTCAAGGAGTAAACAGTGACACATTTAAAATGAGGAACAACACATGAATAATGATTGAGTAAAAAAGGCTGCTGTATTTAACTGAAATCAGCGTGTCAACGTTAAAAGAAATGACAAAGAAAGATCAGAAGAGGTGATGCTCGCAAGACTACAAAAGCATCAACGTGCTCAGTTGTAAATTATGCATTACTGTAACTAGTTTTATCAGTTAGGATGGCATTGCATAAGTCAGTGCAGTCAGTGGTGGCTAACAATACCTTAAAGGAATAGATAATTATTTTATTGCTGATGAGAAGTGATACCTCGCTCATATCCATCTCAGCTAACAGTCAGCAAGAAATTGAAAAATTTAAATTTCCCAAACCACTACATTTGTAATCCAAACCCCAAAATGGTTGACCTGGTAGTGATCAGCTTTTTTCCCCAATAGGATTCTGCAGGGGAGACATATTTCTTTAGGGCCACAGGAATTAGCATCGCCCTTGTTCCCTGGAAAGCCAATGGATTTTATTTTATTGCACAAAAACACAAGTTCATGATTCTTTTGTTTAGCAAGATAATCTTCATGAATGAAAACCACTTTCAGGATTTTTGAAGTGTGAATGCAATCAACAGAAGTAAAAATCTTTAGGCTGAAAATGAACCACAGTCAAACATAAAAGTGGACGATTCAGCGTGATGAGGTTTTGTATTGTCATTGAGCCACTTGAACACACAAAATGCTGCAAAATTCATTAAGCAAGGATGTGTGCATGTGCATGTTGACCTTCCCTTCCCAGACACCCTGAGGCGGCCCAAATACTTAATGTAAAGCAACTCCAATCCACATGACATCAACATAAGACAGGAATAAAACAAATGAGCTACGAATGCAAGAAAAATAAAAAAAAAATACTTGCAAAAAATGGGACACTTGTGGGTGAACAACAAGCAAGATGAGATGTTTACTGTCAGTTTTGAAGGACGTAAAGGACACAATCTGCATTTGGGCGAGGGAAAGAGAAATCCAATTTCACTGTGTATACCGCAGTCGCATCTTAATGTCAGGCGTAAATGTACTCCAGACGCAAACGGGATGTGAGCTGAATGCTAAAGGGGCTCTAAGTAAAACAGTTACCGCCTCGCAGCACAACCTGACCGTGCTGTGTTTGCAGGCCTCGGCTGTAATTAGCGAGCTGATTTGTGTCGTCTGAGACGATCTGACGTTCTTGTTTGGTGACAGTTACATGCCGCCGCCGCTCGAGGAGACGGGGTCAGAAACCTGCGCAGCGCTTCAACTGATTACCTCTTGCAGTTACTTTTGTATCTGACAAGACGGATGGTTGGAGGTCAAAGATTACGCAACTCCAGATGTAAGGAAGGTGAGTCGGTGTCTGTCTGTATGTCATCCTGTCAGTCTGTCTGTGTCCGTGTCATCTCTACCCACAGTCCTTTGCCGTGGCGAGCCGCGGGCACTTGGCCTCTCTCTGTATGAGTCTGATCCCCACCGCCTGTGAAGTCAAATGTTGACAGAGAATCACGCAGCACATCAGAATACTAAAGAGGCCAGAGAGTGCCTTTATGTGAACGACAGAGAGATAGAGAGCAGGAGTGTGTGTCCTCCCATTCCTGCGCTGTAGAAATTACAAGCTTGGCGAAGGCTTGTGTTTTGTTGCAGAAATTATCACCCTCACCCGGGGTCTTTTTTCATGAAAACAATACCACTGCTGCACATTTTTCACATGTTTCACTTCAAATGACCTCTTTCGGGAAATAATCATAAAGCCTCCAAGCAAAAAAACTCAACAATTTCTCTCTCTTTTTTTTTTGTGAAGCAAATGTCCTGAAACAATTCTCATTATGCTGCTGGGAGTCTGCAGGAGAGTGAGTTGACTGAAACAATCTCAAAATGAGGCTGATAAAGCTTTGATGGCAAATAAAATTCCTTGCCAACCTTGTCATGCTTTTCTTTTCTTTTCTTTTTTCTTTGTGCCCGACGGTGCCGAGTGTGTCGAGTGTGTGCCCGTGTGAAGAAAGAGAATAGGAGAGTAAAGGAGATAGAGATGAAAGTGTTGACTGTCGCGGCCGGCCTGCACGGCTCTGTGGTTTCTGAAGGGTGTCTTGGCCTTTCATGCAAATGAGTTCGCATTTTATCAGCTCCTTGCGACACCCAAGTCCAAATAATGAATACTGGCCGTAGTGGTCGGGCTCGCCTGCGTTGGTCTGTCAAGCACATTGAAACCTCCCTGAATAAAAAGCACCAAGCCAGAGTCGCAACGAGAGCCGGGCTTAATGAAGTGTGTGTACCATCGGCTGAAGAGATGTGATCTTTGTGCATAAAGATTCAGCATCAACAGTAGTTGCAGTGTAGTGTCGCAGAGTTTAATTTTCCAGTCTGGTGTCAATTTAACGAACCATTAAGTGAAAGCTGCGATATGATCATGTGAATAATAAACGGCACGGCATTGGACCAACCACACATTTATTTATATGTGTCTAAGTTGCTCCATCTGTAAATCTGATAATGATGAATTGCTATTTATACACAGATGCACATCTGCTCGGTTGTAATTGCTGCGTTCATAGCTTTGGCTCATATTTTGTTTATTTCCTAAATTAAAGGGAATTTGTTCTAGTCTATTTCGAGTATTACCAACGAAGATAATACGATTTTTAGAATGCAGTTGTCAGCACACGCTGCAGTTTAACTATGTTTTCCTTTGAGTTATTTCGAGAGACTCTGGGTCTCATCAGAGGCTCATATACATTTTCTTCACATTCTTCTGTTACATTCTATAAAAAGGATTTGAGCTGTTCTTGTCAAAAGAGGACCTACTTTTCTGTAATTGAACAAATGTTTTAGCGTCAGAAAAAAAACAAGATAGTGGTGCCTGGAGACATTAAATCTGACGGAACATTGTTTGCATCTTAAAAAAACCCCCATCTTTGTTGCTGTTTTTGGTAAAAATAAAAATGACATGGGGCAGAGAGGGTAAGAGTTCATTTTAGATCACAACGCCAGAAAGTAAAGTATATCCAGTTTTCATTTGAATGGAACTTCATCCTTGATGCCACATTTTCACTGCATGGTACGACACGGCTCCACTCGACTCAACTCACTCTTTCATGGTTTTCCATGAGCAAAAGTCAATACCTGGTACCTGGTTACTCTTTCTGTTACAATCTCTGTTGAGGTTCCAAGTGAGCTGAGGCAATATAAGAAGGTGGAGTTAAAACACTGCAGACCCCTGATTTGTCAGAGACAATCGTCACTCACATGGGACAACCTGTACAAACCCGCCATTTTTAAATAGCCTAGCTATTAAAAATCACTGTCTTGAGTGCACTTTCGTAGTTTGTTCGAATTTTGGTTCCCTTTGACTCCAGTTAACTCCATTAAATCCTTTACTCTGTTTACCAGTTAATGGCTGTTGTGTGTTTGTCATTTGGTGCTGCAGCTGGAGATTGTGGTCATAAGGGCCTTAAAACCAAAACAATGAGCTGAAAGAGGCTAAACCGCTTTGTAGAGCTGAGGGGAACTCCAGAGTCAGGTGTTAAGGATGTGGGTTTGCCACTACTACAGTACACAAAGTCATCAATACAAAAAAAAATTATCAGTGCAACTTAAATCATCCTGGTTTTGTCATTGATGAAGCAAAATAATCAGTGGCTCTAATTGTCTTTTTTTTTTGGTAATTGCACTTTTTTTTTTTTTTTATCATTTACGTATCCCTTGTAATTTGATCTGAATATAAGTATCTCCCCAAATACTAATTATAGCTGTGAGCTTGCTGTCTGCTGCTCTTCCCTAGGAAGACCTACACTGCTAAGCCTTCAACCAGCCCTGGATAAGTGGGAGAACGAACGAGAATGAACAGATGGATGGATGCACAGAAAAATCTGATGTGTGTATAGCAGAGAATAATGACCTCAATAATGACATTTGTATCTTCAGTGTGGACATTAGAGCCTCATCTCTTATTTAGTCTAATGAAGACACTCATGTCTTGATGCTTGCTATTTAATCTTCAGCACCATCTTTTGCATTACCTTACATTACATGTCTCCTCTGTTGTGAGTTCTATATTCTACTCTCATCCCTCATCCTCACGGCAACTATTTAACCTTAACCTTATCTGGAGATCATATTGATTTTCTTGCCAGTGTTATTGCTATTAAAAACACCTACGTGAGGACTCTAAGTCAATGTCAGCATAATTTTGGGTGTGAGAGGATGCGGTATGTTTCCCCTCCCCGGCATCTCTTTTCCTGTGACATTATCCAAATTCACGAGTTTGTTTACTTAAAAAAAAAAAAAAAGCATGAGGTTTGAAAATGAATGAGTCACTGCTCTGCCCTACTGATGAAGTGAGCAGATTGGAAATGGGAAGGTTAATGAGATTTTTACAAAGTGTCCGTCTAGCGGTTTGAACCCAGATTAAATTAATTGACCTGTGAAATGAGTGTGTCCCTCAACAGTTAAGGATTGATGGGTATCTCGGAGGGGTCGAGAGGGAAGAAGACGGCAATGGAAAAAAGGAAAATGAACTTAGTTTGGATGGAAATAAAGGAGAGACATCTTAAGACACATCTTAACAGTCTTAAACAGGGGACCACTATGACATACGGCACTGTGCATGCTTTGAGCTAAACATTAACATCAGCATGCCAAATTGCTCACAATGAAACTGCTAGCATGTTAAGCAGGCTTTGTGTTTTTCCTTTTTCCAATAATATACCCCCTGACCAGTGCAAACATGTTTAGTAGTTTAAAGAAAAGCCTATGAGGTTAAACTATGACAGGATATCAGACAAATTACAGAGTTGAGGGAGGTGGGAATATGCAAAGAAAAAAAAACAAGATTAAATATATTCTCTGAGATTAAAGTTTAGCAAATTTACAAGAAGAAAGTACGACGGTGTATTAGGGCCACTGTCGGAAAAAAAAAAAAAAACAGAGCCGAAAGAGGTGGGCAATATTCTGAGATTAACAGTCGCAAATTTGCCACTTTAAAACTAGCAAATTTGTGAGTTTTAAAGATTGTCATCTTGCGACTTTAAAACTAGCAAATTTGCGAGTGGCCCTTAAGGTAATGGCTGTTGATGGTTATTGTTGGTTACTTTTATATGGGCCAAATTGTCATCTTATTTGTGTTTATTGAGCAGGTAGTTTGCCTAAGCTAGCAGTAGCTTTCACTTGTTGTCATAGCAACGGCAAATATCCGGGTCAAGCTACGTGATTACTTCCTCTATGACCGCTAGCTTAGCCAAACCACCCGATCAACAAACACACATACCGTAAGATGACAATTTGGCCCATATAAAATTAACCAACACTAACCATCAAGAGCCATCACCCTAAGGACCTTAGCAAAGCATTGACACACAGGATGGATTCATTAGAAAGATAAAAGCTACATTCATGGGAAGTTAGCTAGCATAAATGCCGGTTGTTAGCATCGTAATAAACTAGCAAATTTGCCCCTTTAAAACTCGCAAATTTGCCAGTTTTAAAGTCACAAATTTGCCACTTTAAAACTAGCAAATTTGTGACTTTTCATCTCAGAATATTGCCCACCTCTCTCGGCTCTGTTTTTTTTTTTTTTTTTTCGACAGTGGCCCTAATACGCCTAATATTTTTTTAATTATCAAGTAATACATTTATGAGAAAAAAAGTGTTATTTTCCCAGATTATGGTGATAATTAATGAGAAAAACCCAAATTAGAAAAATACTTGGATATTTTGAGATTGATGTAGCAAATTTACGAGAAGAAAACTCACACATTTAAGAAATTATAAAGCTATTTTTTGAACTATTTATCATAAATGTATGATTTTGAATCTTGCAATTTTTCCTCCTTAAATTTGCTATTTTAATATTAGAGAATCGGGCTGCACGTGGTGTAGTGGGTAGCACTTCACAGCGAGAGGGTCCCGGGTTCGATTCCGAAAGAGTCCAAAGACATGCAGGATGGGGATAGGTTAGTGTCCTGTAGTTGTGAATATGTGTGTGAATGGTTGTTTGTCTCTGTCCCTTCCGTTTAACTCAAAAATTCCTTTCACAACTCATCTTGAATTCTTCAGCAATCCTACCTTCTTACGTGTCCTAGCAAATTGAAGTGATTTTTCTCCTAAATGATTTAACTAACTTATCAAACTTAAACGGAAAGTGTACCTGGGTGATCTAAGAGTTTCTTGAAAACCGTTAATCTGATAAACTTCACACTTTACTGTTGACGAACCATGTGAGTGATGCGTTGAAGTGTTTAAAGTGCTTTGTGATCTTCCCATCATTGTGGAGCAGAATTCACCAACCATCGGATTGTTGAACCAGGGTTAGGGCTAATAATAGATGGGCGTAGACCGTCGTGAGGAAGGGTCGAGCAGTCAAGTGAAGCAGTTCTCTTTTGCCAATTGCTCTACTTACTGGGTCAATGACTCAACGGTTTTCAAGAAAGCTGCGAGCAGCAATACGCGGGGCCATGTGACCGATCCGAACGGGCACACGTTATAATTGCAAACGCCCCCGACAATGCTGCAAGAACCGTACCGGAAGCAAAGTAATCACCATGCCCTGAACAGGCAGGAATGGAAGCGACAACAACTCACTGATTTTGTAACGGTGTGCAGAGATATAACACGTACAGTATGAGCAGAGAAACAGTGACTCTTTTAGGCCCATTCTGTTCACACTCACATCCCATAGATTCACACTACATAGTAATAGAGTTCAATGACACTAAACAAAAATAGTAGGCAATACCATTCTACATATACAGATTTTACTTCATTCATTTTCATATAAGAATAATAAACCTTGAAGGAAAGGCTCATGCATAAAGACTTATTTAGACCTTTGCAATTGTGCCTAAATCTTCCAAAAGAAGATAATAATTAGATAACATTTTACTTTTTACTTATTTTTACAAACCTACAGAGTTTGAAAGTAAGCAATGCTAATACATTATAATGTAACTTCTTGGCTGGTAAAGCATTCTGGAGTCCACGTATACGTTATTCGCTCAACATCCATTATCTGTGAGGATAAAAGTGTCTGGTCTATCATTATTGTAACAGCCCTACGATTTCATCCCCGAGGTAAAACCCATTTTCACGTCCCGAATGGCCCCTTAGTACAAAGAGTTGACTGCAGTTCATAGACTGCAGCATTGGGCTAATTCACTTTCAATCTAAAGTGATGGTAACTCTGATTGAAAAGCCATCAAGACAGTAATGAGAAAGCCATTCAGGAACTGACTGAACAGACACGGAGTGGGGTATTTAGTCAATGGAGGGGAAACAGTTGATCATAATGCTGATCAAATCAGAATCACATGAATTGTTCAATTAACGTATTCACTCAAAAATATTGTCCCTGTAGAAGCCCAAAGCTAAATAGGAAGCCTAAAGACGCCTTGCTGGGATCAGGGAAATAAAAATCAATGTTCCTAGCATTTGGGAAGTCTATGCCTCACAAACATAACAAGGATGCTGATGGTAATAGAGACAGTCCAACGGGCATTATAGCTGCAAGGCCACAAGTGTGTGCTGGATAAATGGCAATACAGAGAGAATGTCATGCTTGGAAACACTTTATTGTGTGCATCATAAAAGGATGTACAGCTTGACTGGAAAAGGGTCGGAGAGCAGAGATGTACCTGAAATGGCCCCGTGCACTTTTTGACTGTTCTGTCTGTTCTGCAAGATTTGCTCCTATTTCTTGATTGAGTTTGATTTGATTTTTTCTTTAAAGCAAATAACATTTTGGGTGAATCAGGGGCTGTGGAGCAAGCTAACCACAACACTGATATGCTCTCCCTGTGCTGCCTGATTGAGTGTACGTCTGTAGTTGCATCGTGGCTGGCTTTGAGCAGCAAAAAAATGGAAATGAAAAAGTGTTCAAGTAAAAATGGCTTTATTTTTTATTATAGTTCTTTAAATAAAATGTAGGCTAGTGTAAGCATAGTATCAAACAGAAGGCACCCGCAACAAAGTGCTCCAATCAGGACCATACTGTCCCTGGTCCTGGCTTTTTTATTCCCCCTCTTCTTTGTGGTCTTTATCCACTGTTAAAATAATTAAAAAGCAAAAGTAGCATGTGTATACATTCAGTAGATCTTCAGAATCTAGCATTGCATAAGTGCTAATGCCAGTAAATTATATGCTAACATACTCGGCTAATGTTATCTCCACAGGTTTTTAAGTAGAAACGTAATGTTTTAGAAATGTATATATATATATATATATATATATAACACAACGTTTGACTACCTAAATTAACAAAACAAGCCTGAAAATGAAGAAAACCAATAATAATTGCATAAAAGTCTATAGAGCAATGCTGGATAGGACCCTGATCAGAGCTGGCCAAAGCTATGCTATGATTTGTTGTGTTAAAGGGCGTCACTTAGCTTAGCATCAGTTGTGATTGTGAGCCAGTGATGCACGGGTCCTTTCACCCCACCAAGTTAGCATTAACATAGCTTAATATTGCATGTTCTTACAACTGAATACAGAAAGAGCATAGCAGATTCTTAGCCAAAGTTGGTGATTTTAATGTTTTATATTTTTTTTTATTTGAAATTGCTGTGTTGACAATTATATTTGGGAGGGGGGGGGGGGGGGGGGGGATCCTTCTTGTTTTTCAGATTTTTCTCTCATTTCTGCAGATAAATTCTCCAAATAAAGCCCACATCACAGGGACAACAATCCAGTTCTATTATTCAACATTGTGGCACCATTACCCACCATGTAACTTGTTAATATGCAGCTCACCTACCTCCTCTTGCTCGGTGGTGACACTGCATAAAAGGAAACGTTGCATGAAAATACAATAACCATCCAAATACGTCATGTAAAGTACACCGCTGTAGGAACCCGCAGTCTCCATCTCTGCTATCCAGTCAGAGGGATGTTATACATTAAAGTAACTGTGTTCAACTCTGTCCCCAAAACTACATTCCCTCCACACTTGGTTGAAGTTTATTTTTAAGGATAAATGTTTATTTAATGCAATATAAATGGCTAAATTCCTCCACCTAGTTCGAATGAGAGCATGAAGACTTTATTTACGTTTTAATTTTACTCTCCCCCTTTCTTCCCTCATCCCTTCCTTCCTCCCATTCTATCCACAACACTTTCCTTCTCTCTCCTTCAACAATCGATTTCACCATCTGCTCCTCCTCTCTATCTCCTTTCCTTTATCATCCACTTTCCTGCCATCTCCACTCTTCCCTCTCTTCCTTTGTTCTTCCCCTCTCTCCCTTCCTTCTTCCCACTTCCTCCCGACTTCTCTCCCTACTTCTTCCTTCGCCTTCCCTCACTTATGTTCCCTCTCTCTCCAATCCTCCCTCTGTCTCTCCCAGGCCTGACTGATGGTGTGTTGAGGTGAGGCAGACGGACGGTGGGTGAGGGATTGCCCCTGCCAGCCTCTGACATTGGGCCCCATTCAGGCTGTGGAAATGATCGATGTTAAATCTAATTTTAAACACCCCTGGTTTAACTCCGGCAGACAGACGGGGAGTGGAGGCCAGCGTCTGGCAACACAGCTGGGGCAACCTGATAAGACCTGTGGTTCAAGTCTACCTGCCGGTGTGTTTGTGTGTGTTGCCTTCTTACTTGAAACAGCTTACTTGACACAGGAGCCATCTGTCCTGGTCTTAAAGGGGAGTTGGAGGGTGCTATTTTATGAAGAGAAATTATTATTTCTGTGCGCCCCATCCACCAATGTTATACCCAATCAAACAACTCACAACCCAATAATTGCTGATATACAGCTAGATAAAAGTTCTGTTTCAGTTTGTGCAGCTCCTTCCAAAATACAATAAAGGCCATAGATTATTTAATGGCCCTTGAAATCTGCTCTACAAAAGGCATTTGGGCACACAGTGGCAGTCTCTTTCCCATGAGAACCAAAGAGGCATCGCTTCAAAGAGGTAAAAATGAGAACTTGCCGGATGATGTGTCACAGGCAGAGATGGCCTGCATGTTGTTTGCCTGTAGAGAGGGTTCTCAAGGGGTTTCAGGTCTCTCTGCAGGGCTGACGGGATCTTGGTGCATAGCATGCAGATGGATGGATAGATGGATAGATGGATAGATGGATAGATGGATAGATGCATGGATAGATAGATAGATAGATAGATAGATAGATAGATAGATAGATAGATAGATAGATAGATAGATAGATAGATAGATAGATAGATAGATAGATAGATAGATAGATAGATAACATACTATAATTGTATAGGAAATTAGAGGGTGTTATACTCTATTTTACACAACATTGTGTTATACACTGCTTAGAAATGCTAACAAAGTGGAAATGTTACCAACATTTCTCAATGATGGTGGGCCTGTGCTAGTGGAATTTTAACTCCATACAATTAGTATTTTTTTTAAATCTGGACTATGGCCCTCCATATCAGGGTGGAACAGCCATGGGTGCAGATACCGGGGGGGCGCTGGAGCCGATCCCAGCTGTCATAAAAATACCCTAAATTATTCAAAATTGAACAAATGTATTTTCAGACTTCACATTCTTCACATTTTAGATTCACATCTAAAAACAAATGATGGAAATGTTGGTCTGGAGGGAGGTGAAAAATAAGAACACAAGTAGACATTACATGCCCGAGACCCTTAAAATTATGATTTACTATTAAGTAAGCAGTGATACAAGCTGTTGGCTGTTCAGGACAAATAAACCAGAAAGGCAAGCACATCCCTGTGCAGTCCTTTTTGAATGATATGACCAGCCTCTACGAACTTGTAATTTATGGTGGGATGGTATGAGTTACATATGGGCAAAACTTGTCTCACCCCCAATCCTGACATCGGATCTGCACCCCTGGGAACAGCCTTAAAACAGCAGCAGTCTGTTATATATCTTCTGATGCAACTTGGACAAATGATCAGTGTTGTATCCTAGAGTCCTTGGGTGTTTCGGGTCTCGCACAGACACCCTCATCCAGGTGACTCCACCGAGGTTGTTCAAGACTCCGTCTGTATCCAAGTGACCCCCACTGGTCACCTCTCTTCAACCGGAGCCATCTGGATGCTCTCTCTGCAGCCTCCAAGCTGTTGCTGTTGGTCCTCCTCCTGCTAGCTCCTGTGATGCCCAGGGTGCCGTTGACCTTGCTGAGGGAATGACCTGCAAATCCCTAGCTGACCACCTCCTGGCATACATTTGGTACCCCACCCACTCCTGCAGCAGTCCTCTACCAGCTCATGTGCCTCTTCCATCCTCTCCTCCCAAGGCACTGTCAGCTCATAGAGGACAAGCTCCCTGTTGGTCTCAGAGACCAAGATGATGTCGGGTCAATGTGAACTGGGATCTTCAGATGCCTCCCGAGGTCAACTGCCATTACCTAGTCCGTGTTGTGGAGAGCAAAGCCTTAGGTCTTGTTGTCCGCCGCGACCCCTCCTTGACAAAGCTGATCATCCTGACTGTGGAATATCTGATGGCATTGGTTCCCCAATGATTTTAAGGACCTGGTCATGCCTCCGGTGATGAATGGTCAATAAACCTGCATTTCTATACCGCTTTAGTCTTTTCGACTACTCAAGACAATTAACACTACATTCACCCATTCACACACATTCATACACTGATTGTAGAGGAGCCACCCGCATATCAGGATCTAATCTAACCTAGCTCATTCACACAAATTCACATGCCGATGGCACAGCCTTCAGGGGACATTTGGGGTTCAGTATCTTGCCCAAGGACACACTGCCAGGAACTGAACCATCTCTTCCGATTGGAGGACGACTCGCTCTACCTCTCAGCCATGGACAATCCTATAGCGCCCTTCACCCTATGCCATCTGGCCACAGCCCTGCTTGTTCTGCCTTCCTGCACTGAAGCACAGACCTCCTCCTGCACCTGCACCACTTTCTCTTTCCTGCAAGTGTTGTATCGGGTCCGGCCTTGCCCTGTGCCACACTTAAGCCCCAATTAGGGTTTTGTGCTTCAGCCAAGCCTCTGCCTACACCAGAGACTTTGGTTTCACTTAAACCTACATAAACCCACACCAAACTCCTCCTTGATTGAGCTAAACGTGAGCCTGAGCTTGTTGCTGTTCCCATTCAGTCCTATGCTACTCAGGCTGCGTGGCACCTGTGGAGGTGGCTGCTCACCTTGCGCTCCTCCCCTTCAACTACAGACATTTGGACTTCGTAGATGAGAATAGGCCAGAGGATTTGTGGGAGGATTCCATGCTGGTAGACCCAGGCCTCCTTCAGGTCTGTGTACTTAAGGTCTGGGTCGCTGAAGACCTTCCCAATGCTTTTAAAAAATAAAATCAAAATCAATAAAATATCACTCAAACAAAACACAGGATGTTGATTAAGATGATGATGAATATTAGTGAGTTCAAGTGTTGGCTAACTGTGTACCCCGATGCACTAATCTCATCTCCTTGCTAAAATGGATGTTAGGTTGGATTTTTAATTACAGATCACAGCTAAAATCCAATTTGCCCATGTTGCACCTATCATCATTTTAGTCAGTCTTTCATAAACTGACAAAAATGTATAACGCCTGTAATTTCTTACACTAGATGCACATTAACGTTAACCTTGTTGCCTAAATCTCAGCAATTGTTTCCCAACGTTGACCACGTGCCATTGAAGGTTTCTACAAGCGTGATAGGAGGCTGCTGTGAAAAGTTTGAAAGGAGGGTGTAGCTAGCTTTAGCAGTCTCTTTTTCATGGTTTCAGTGATGGCGAATCACCAACCTGTCAAAACTCAATTAGAAACCTGCAGCCAGAGCATGATGTACATTACTCATGGATTAAGGCAAGGTGGGCTAAAATCACAGATGGGACTGAGCAACAGCTAACAATGCCATAACACCCAGCTGGTTAACTGCCTGTGTGACCTTTGGAACTGAAGTGATGTTACAAACTATTTTCAGCTCCAACCCACAAAGGTATCGAACTACCTGTATTAACAGTGTCACTCAGAGCCATAGACGGCCAGCCTAAAAATGTGCTCCCCCTGGAGAACACTGATGAAGGAGTAAATGTCACAGCAGGAAAATAAAAAAAAAACATGGATATATACATTTCTATGAAAACAATGTAACCACATTTTGGGTTGACTTTATGAATTCATTTAAGTCTCAATACTGGACTAAGAGAAGCCAGAGAAATCTTGAGCACAATGTAATTGTTCTATTGTGAAACAAGGTTGGAACTCAAACTCGGAAGTCAAAGCAAGACACGTTTCCTTCAGCAACAATGACGTGAGTTGTGGTATTTGTCTGTTTCTCCTTTAAGCTTTTATAACTCAGCCTGATGATGATTTATGGCTGGCAGGGCGAGCTGATTAAATCACTGAACAGAATGCCAGGTACCATTACCACGGCCATCACCGCTCTATATGGCCGCTGTCGCATGGCAACCGCTAGGTTCCTATCTGCCTGTCTGTCTGTTTCAACTGCCTGACTGTCTCTCCCACTACCATTCTTTTGTCTTCCTCTTCTGTCTGTTTTCCTTTCTGTGCACGCGTAGAGAGAGAGAGAGACCGAGAGAGCCCCGATGAATCTAATTAATCCCCATGGATACAGCACTACACAGCTGGGTTTTCAAATTGTATACTGCAATTTTCACAGCTCAACAAAAGAAAGCAATGACGCACGAGTGCTCTGTAATGGGGATTGCATGTCTGAATCGGTCTTAAAAACAGGTCTGGTGCAAATATATACGTGCAGGTTTCAGCTCCACCACTGCGATCACAGTGAAATGTGTTAAATGTAATTCTCTCCGGTGTAAAATGTTAGCGTTTCGTTCACTCTGCTGCCCCGTAGGTGTTGCGTGGCCCACATTCTTACTGGAAATGTCCTTTTGCATTGAGCTTTCTGTCTGCATGATGCAAAATTGCAAACAAAAAACTTGGCCGACGTTACATCTCAAGGTATTTGAATGAAAAGATATAGGATTTGAGCTTTGACGTTTGCTGCAGCACATTTGTGTTAGGGGCTAAACCTTCATCCATTTGATCTAGTCACATCCCAAAAGGCAGCATGTCAAGAAAAGGGAGAGCGGGGTAAATCAAACCTGTGTACATCAGATTCAATTGAGAAAACACAATATTAAGAGTTTTACGGATATGTTGCACTCTTTGTGTTTGAAGCAGGAACGATACCTGCTGTAAATGCTCTGTCATGTCAGACACCTAATATACCGGTTAAGCAGCCTCCCAGCAGCCCCAGCAGTTGATGGCCTGTAAATTGTTGATCAGTGGCTTGGCACAGGCTGGGTAAATTGATTCCAGGAGAATCCTCCAGGAGTGAGGCTGTCTCTACAAAGGCCAAATATACAGCCATGCATCAGAATGAGATAGGGGAGAGGAGGGGAGAGAGACTGGGTGGAGGTAACGAGAGAGAGAATGAGAGTGAGAGAGAAGGGTGAAAATGTCAGTGATTCTGTGTGTGTCAGAAAGAAGATATGCACAAGAGACATGGTGGAGTGTGGGCAAGAAAGAGCAAGAATAGAAAAAGAGAGAGAGAGTCAGAACCTGAGCATACCCGAGACAGAAGCAGAAATAAATTGAAACGAAGCAAAACAGCAGTAAGAAATGTTTTGTATTAGTCTATGAGCGTGAGATAAGATGATTGTCACCGATGTCTTGTCCGTGTAAGAAAGCTACAGAGCTGAAGGAAGGAAGTGGTTAGCCTAGCTTAGCATAAAGAAAAAGAAGGGAACAACTAGCCTGGCTCTGTCCAGAGTTAAAAAAAGATCCCTACTAACAACTCCAAAACGTTCTACTTAATATGTATCACAGATTTTGTTTAATCCGTACGGAAGATATATTGAAAAAACAGCATTTTCGGGGTGGAGAATTTGTGCTATATACATACATATATATATATATATATATATGAGTAGGGAGTAGTGAATGACCGAGTGATTTCTAACACAACCAATGTCTAAACCAGCTTTGATAATACTAAATAACATTGGTGATATCAAAATCTGATCAGCAGTGTTTTCGGCTTCTGGCAATCAGAACCAATCAAGAAAAGATGATAGATAGACAGAGAGATACAGACTGTATGTAATACTATTATCTGTCCATATTTCATTTTCAGAAATGTTCCATTCCATTGCGGGTAATGGATGTACATTTGTATTAATGATGTCTTTAAGATTCAGAGAGAGAGGAATCCACTGTTGTTGCTGCTGCATAACAACGAGGCGTTTCATTTTGCCAGTTTTTTTGCAGCCAAAGCCCCTGGTGTTCCACAATGTTTCTTGGTCCCTCACTCCCAAAATGAACATGCTAGCTGGCAAGTTGCCGAGACACTGTGGAGCCTGAGGAGACAAAACTGGCATTAATGTTCAAAGCCAATTGAGGAAGTTACAAAATTGACGGTCCCTCCGTTGACCTTTACTGGCTTCAGAAGAATGTAAATGTGTGTGGAATTACATGACGTGCGGTATGTTTGTCACTATGTGTCTGGCTTTTTCTCCTTGTTTTGTGCACATTTTATTTGCAATTATATTTTATGAAGTTATCAAGAAGTAACTGAATGTTTACAGACTTTGCTTAACCTTTCTGCTTAACAGGCATTTAGCTTCCCAGTTAGCAGGAAAAAAATGTGTTTCTGCTAACAAATAGAATGAGAGACACGCAGAGCAAATTACGTATGGATCTATTGTTAAGGGTGATGAAACTAACACAGGACTTTCACCTAGGAGATTGCTGTCCATATCCCGTGAAACCAAAAGTAATCTTGACTATATGTCTCTTACTTAACATTGTTACACTTGTTACGTAACACTGTGTAAAAAAAATCTCAGATAAGGGTGATTATGTATTTACGGTAGCTAAGGTTGTTATGTTACATTACGTTAAGTGATTTTTTTTTAATTCGTTTTTTCCAACCTTAACGAAATTGTTTTGTTTACTTATCCTAACTAATAGTTGCAAGAGGATGAAACATTTATGAAATGTAATTATGGTTTAGAAGTATCGACATTCAATATATACTGTGCTTTGCAGAAATCTACAATGCCAATATTTTCCCTGGCAACTGTATTTGCGCTTTGTGTCTAACACAATTGGCGATATACATGATTCCTAAAATCCTGAAAAAAATATGGAACAGGAAGGTGGAGAAGAAGATCTCATCCCGATAGAGAGGATGAATCAAGCCGCTTTGGAGGACCACCTTGGGAATGTATATCAGAAAAACTGTATGGCAGTTAATGGCAACACACAAATCATTTTTTGATTCAGTATAAATTTAACTATAAATTATAAGATGTTTGTCACTTTTAAAGATAATTTCATACGTCAGGAAAGTCGTATTTTGTAGTAACTAAGCACACAAAACAAAATTATACTACTACAAACAAACCTACCAGAAAGTGTGACTTTCTTGACTTTATCACAATTATCTTTTAAATCAACATCATAAGTGTAACTAATGGAACAATTCCAACAAGATCAAACAATTATATGGCTCTGGCCATTGACTACCATACATATTTCTTTTTTTAATTAAGGTCACAGGGTGAACAGTGGAGGGGGCAGGACATAGTGTCTCTGTAGTGAATGCACCTGGCTGAAAAAATCAATTGACAATTTCAAAGAAGTATTATAAAGTGTTGCATCTTGTTCAAACGCTGCATCTAGTCGTCGTGCAATAACTGTCACTGTAACATCTGGCACACAACTAACTCGACTGTAGACATGCTTTATATGACCCCTTCAGGGACACCGTTGTCAAACACAGACAGACAGACAGATAAACAGATACAAAAGGAATAAATCACTGCCACAAAACTCCCCTACATCCCTCAGAAAAATCTATCAGGACGAACCACACCAATTAAAACCTTGGGAGTTGTGGGACTTCCCTCATTACCTTGCAAAGTTTTAGAACAAAACAGAGACCAAATTCATCAACCAAAAGTTTAGAATGTTATTTCTGCCCCGCCAGTGTAATTTATCACGTTTAGGGAAGCTGTCACAAGTTAAGTGGATTGCCAGTAATTGTTGCTTGCCCACCTCTAAGCAGAACCGACTAAACCGGCTCATCAGGGACAGACTTGTGAAATGGAGGGTAGCGATCTCTTTATCCCTGGGCAGAGAATTAAAGGTGGCAATCTCTCTTTCTCTTAACTTGCCTGTCTCTTCTGTACAGTGTTTTTCTTTCTTTTTGGCCAGCCATAAAACCTCCTAGCTCTCCGCCCTGCACGTACAACAGATGTATTGCTATGAATTAGTTTGTTTTGAAAATGCTTAACAGAGTCATTAAATGCAGTTGAATCTCCGTGAATGTATCATTCCCACATTAACTCTGATAAACACCACAATAGTGCTGCTGTTAATAAGGCTGCAGCATATTTCATTACGTCTTCTTCATGCTGCTATGGACACATACAATATCTTACATCAGAGGAAACTATTTTTACAATACATTTCACTGCAATAAGGGAATGAGCAAATTCCCCAAATGGCGTTCTTTCACTTCGTTTCATTGTAAGTGTTGTTCCATGGATATTGGAAACAGAAATGTGCTTTTTGCCATCTGAAGTTTTAGCTTTCGATTGTGTGTTTCAGACTTGAGATGTTTGCAAATGAGAATCCAAAGCATCCCTTCACACAGCAGGTCCTCAGACAGGCAACTGTGGTGCTGGATTTGCCCTGAACAATGATAAAGGGCATCTGAGTCCCTATATTTAAAACAAATAGAGATTAATTCTGGCCTGCTGCAGTGGCTCGAGAGCTCACCAGGGAGTGAAAATCACCATAACGTTGTTTTCCTCATTACGTCACAAGATCATGCTGTTTTAATCATGAAATTATGCATTTAATAGGAGTCTCTCCCTCTTTCTCTCTCTCATTGTCTCCAGTATGAGGGAAAAACATCTCGGTTACGCTCATTACACTCATCCCCCGACTGGCTTCACCAAGAGCTTGATTGACAGATGGTTAATCCAATCACCTGCTAAGTATTTTTTGAAAGTGCCTGACCTTTGCCAAACAGTTTCCAATCACGGCTTCTCAGATAGTTCTACATAAACTTACAGGCGGGTCAGGTTATAATGATGGAACCATTGAATGTAGACCCACAATGAGCTATGAGATTGTGAAACGATGCTATACACTCCTGCTGCCGCGTATCAACCTTGTGTTAAGAAAAACATGTTTTATCTATTTACACCTAAATTCTAACGTGGAACAGCGGCGTCTCGAATTGGCAGAGCTCGCTGTTACCATGGAAATCTTTAATGCACCTGCAAACGGCTGGTGAAGGTACATGCTTGTTCATGCTGCTTGAGCAAACTCTTATATCATGAACATAGGTCATTAGAATGTGTTTATGACATGTCTGAAAACATTGGCGAGAAATAAGGCATGCAGTTGCTGAATCTGTTAGATCGACAAGTTTAAAAGTTTTTAAGGAAGTTACAGAGACTATGAGTTGCCATTTACAAGGATTTATGTGATATCTAAAAGTAGGTTCACAACAAACAAAGTGAATTTTCGCCTTGCATTTCTTGCGCAAGTTTGACCGTAGGATCAGTTGTATTTATTTGCATAATTTCTGTTTTCCCGTCACCCGGTCTAGACACGTCGTACAGGAGGGGGGGGGGCTTAGCTCCATGTAGACACCGACAAGCTTTCATCAATCATGGCTGAAATGACCACTATTGCTTCTTCGTACATGTTGTGGAAGTCCACGATATGACGGGTAATGAAAGGCCGTCTTGTCTGAGTTCATAACATCACCCAGAGGTGCTCTGTGAATTTCATAGAGCTGTATTTGCTGTGAAACGCAAGCCACACATTGGCTGGTTTACTACAGCATTATGAACCCAAAACTATTTTGTTGTGATTTATTTGCAATAAATGGATGAAAAGGATATCGAAGTAACGACATAATGACGCAAATTTGTAAAAACTCCTGCTGTGTTAGGACTGTGTGCAAGATGATAAGCAAATCACTTTTAAAATGCTTGTTTTCTAAATGAAGTTCAGATCGATCGGAGGTAGGCTATGCAAATATTGTAGTTGCTCCATAAACACTTATAATATCATATAGGCATAAATACGCCAGTGATCTTGTTGTTTGTACAATAGACAATCTGTAGTTTATACACAGAGTTTGGTCTGATCTCTGCAGGCTTTCATGACACACACACACACACACACACACACACACACACACACACAAACACACACACACACACACACAGACACACACCAGGTCATTTTATGCCAGGGGTCTAGGAAACGATTTCTCAGAGCCAATTGATTTTTAAGAGAGATAGATGAACCCAGTTCTTATCAGACGGACAGAGAACTATGGGTAATTACGCTGGGCCCATGACTCCCATCATTTCCATCACCCTCTTTGTGTGTGTGTGTGAGGGAGGCTGAATGAGAGAGAAACTTAAATATACATAAATAACGAAATCCAAATCATTACCTCTGTAAGATTTGATCGTATTGACTCTTCTAGATTGTGAGATACACAAGTGATATAATTTCTGATAAACTGTTGGGATGATAAAGGAACCAAATTGGGAGTAAGATAGAGGAAAACATTTACGAAAAAGGCATGGATATGTCAATGTTAGGAGTGAAACCGTCCAGTTATTGATACATTTTAATGGGAGTTCCATAATCCCATTAATAATCCTGTTTGCCCAAAGTGCAGCTCTCTTCTGTGATAATCACCGACTGCCATGTATGTCCTGTATCTGGTGTGTATCAGTGCTGCAGCAGATACAACATTCTGTTCTTTTTCTGTGAAGGTAAATTGTGTACAAGAACACTGTCACTATCTCACCTTCCATCCAAGGTGAATGTGCTTGCAAAGAGAAATACTGTCGACAAGAGGCCAGTGGGTGTTAAATTCAACTGTAAACCATACTGCAGGGGATGTGTAACTCATTTTGACTTAACTGCTGTGTTCACACCAAAGGGACAACTCATTTTTCACTTAGCGAGATTTCATACAAAGTCAATGCAAAAACACGAATACACAAAATATTTCAACTAGAGGGAGATAACAGCATTGCTGCAGCATTTATGTCTAAATGGCGTTATTTCAAGTATTGGCCGAGCAGCTACGATGTTAGCAGTTCCATCCATCCGATCCATCCAATCTCCATTCAGAAAACATGGTTTGCTTGTCATCTTGCTACTGTAATAGTAGTTTCTCAAATTTTGAGTTTTTCTTGCAAGTTTTCTGGACACAGAATAGAGAAGTATGCCATACTCTATTGCAAAAACTGTTAACTGCATTTAAAAGGGTACACCACCGGTTTGAGTTTCAGTCCTGTTACATTGGTCTGATCAAAGTAGCAACAGACAATTTTCAAAAGTAAAAAAAAACAATGCTATTTTTTTTACTTAGTATTTGTCAAAACCTGATGGCTATATTACCCATAATACCCAGTACTCAAATTTGGGTACGTATGTCTTCTCCTCACCACCTTTCTTGACATCTTGTGATGTCAGGACAGATATGGAGAACAATTTAGAAGATTTCGGAAAAGAAGGAGAGTAAATAGAACCCGACTGTTATGTATGCAAAGGTGGATGTTATTGAAATGTTTTAAATGTTACCGCCCCAAGGAATTGGGCTTTGGTATCATTTCCTTTGTTTTTGTAAAGGATGGCATGATGTACCCTTTGCCAAAGGAGATGAGAAGGGAAGCATTGAAGCACCTTTCCTTAGCATTAAGAGAATTCAACCAGCTTTTTTCATGGCTGACACTTAGATATGTACTATTACTAAATTAGTAAAGTATTTTGCTAAATTAGAACCCTTCCTAAGCTAATATAAAAAAATTCAAAATCAAGACTTCCTTTTAACTTTAACGTACGGATAAAACTCCCATGTGCTTCTCTAACTATTGGGTCCCAGGGCAAGAAAAATGGTACTCCATTTATTATTAATGCACTTACACAACACTAGTATGGCTCGGAAACACACCAAAAGGCTGGATCCTGCATTTCAAACCAGGCAACAAGCTCTGTTTCTGAAAAGTGAAGCCAAAACAGAATTGCTAGAAATGTGCATTCTCTCTTCTGGCCAACAGGGGGCGAGTCCTTTGGTTGCAAAAAGAAGTGTCATTGTATAGAAGTCTTTGAAAAAATGACCCGACTTCTCACTTGATTTACTATCTCAGTAAAAATTGTAAACACGAGTTTATGGTCGAGTTTATGGTCTCAATTTGTAGTTTCAGGTCGTCTTTAATACAGCATGATGTTCATTTAGAGTCAAATAGACCATAAAGCAGGATATGCTTTAGGTGCCTATCATGTGATTGGCAGGGTGCTACCAGGGCCTTGTAACTGCGGCCTCGCTACCAATCCACTTAGCTTCTAAGATTATTTCATCACTTTAAGTTGAGCTTGAATTATGAAGCTAACTTTGTTAACAGCTTCACACCAGAAGCCAGATGGATCCAGATCCAGTGAGCAGTCCAAATGTGGTCAATTCCAAAAAATCCAAGATGGCGACGGTCAAAATGCTGAACTCAGGGATTCAAAAACCAATGGGTGATGTCACGATGACTACATCCACTTCTAGAGTTTATGTTTTCAATTCAAGTCTCTGCCAGTTAATGCAGGTTTTCTCTTTGGTCTCCATTTTATTCTATTGGTTTGAATGATTTGCAGAGCTTGTGTCATGTGAATTTGTACTGTATCATATCATCAACACGTGTTGCCACTTTCTTTAAGACACTGCTTAAAAAAAGATTGGTCAATGTACTGTTTTAAAGAAGGTTAACACTGCTGCCTACGTGAGGAGTTGACTGGGAGGAAAAGAAAGATGTATGTCTCAACTGCAAACTGCATCAGGCCAAAACTGAGCCAATAAGACAAAATGCTGGCAAGTGTTGCGACTTAAAACAGCTGTCTGCACACCAGTCCTCTGCCAGGTGGAAAGAAGAGAATGTTTTGAATCTATGTTGTCAATTTGAATAGCAGAGTGTGTCGGTGTGATTTTTGGAGCTAGAGTGAGATGGCAATACCTGACTGCAGCTCTCTAAAGCGATTTAATTCCCAGATGTCATTACGCTGGCATCGAGCGTTGATTTGCTTTGTAGTGCTTTGCTCTTGTTCAGAGAGCTGTTTGTTCATCAGCCTCTCTGCAGCCAGTTTTAACAGAAATTCTGTTTTCTTTTAGTTTGTGTGTGCGTGTTTTATGTAGGAGGTTTATGTAAGTTGTTGCGAACGAAGTTCAAGGTCTGAGCAAACTTTGAAAAGAGAGAAGGAAATGGGCATGGCTGGCTGATTTCTGTCTTCTTATCCAGCATTAGAGATGATATATCGCAATGGTCTGTGGTGTAGCACATATGTGGCAAAAATCAGTTTGACTCTCAGTCACATTTGCACTCTATTCTAAAGCGATTTTGTGATTGTGCCATAAAAATCAATAGAAAAGAGGGGTAAATCTTGCAAAAAGGATTATAATTAAGACTTCACATAAAAATCCCATTGCACTTAAACTACATAATAAAAATTACTCTCCACTTTGAAAAAGCTCGATATGAAATCACAGATATGGCCCTCTCCAGATCACGCCGATAAAGAGACAGCCTTTCAGCGGACCCAATATAGTTTGATTTACCTGCGGTCGTATTAAAAGGGGGGCACGATATTACCCCTAATGTGAATTGAAAAGCACTGGAGGAGAAAATCATTTCATCACTTTATCTGTGATGGTGTCAGCATAGGGAGTGAGAATTGACTAATATGTGTGTGTGTGTGTGTGTGTGTGTGTGTGTGTGTGTGTGTGTGTGTGTGTGTGCGTGTGTGTGTGTGCGTGCGTGCGTGTGTGCGTGTGTGTGTGTGTGTGTATGCGTGTGTGTGGCAGACAGTCATTTCAGTGGATCCTCAGAGGATAAATGATTACCTCTGTTAAGATGGAGCTTTGAGTTGAAGAGGCGATGTGATGGTGTGATATTGAAGGCCCGGTGTGAATCCTATCGACCACAGTGCATCACCACCCACACGGCCTGCATTCATATAGACCTGCCAGCTATACACAGAGTGCACACTGTCACAGCAACAACTTCTTAATATCGAGTTGCACAGCCTCATGCACTATTCATGTTTTCAGCGCGTCAAACCCTTTGCGTTTGTCTTCTTTTGCATCTCCCACATTAGATTCAGAGGATTTAAAGGAAAAACTCCACTTGGGTAGTCTTTTGTGTAGTTTTAGGCAATAATTCCTGCAGCTATGAGAACAGAATCCAACAAACAGGACAAAGAACAGGAACTTTAGACTGACCAAATCCATTTGACCTCTATACTTGAAGAGAAAACAAAGGCGAACATGAAAAGTAATGCCTTATATTTTCATTTTAAATGAAAATATAAGGCATTACTTTTCATTTTAAATGGAAAAAAGATTGGTTGGGTTTACCTCGTATACTGTGACTCCATGCACTGTTGCATGCAACATGCATTTAATCATATACTGCTTTATCATAACGTTGCACCTTGAACTTTGACACTATAGCTCATATCAGCAGTAATGCCGATGCCGAAGTGCCTTAAAACTGTATTCTCTCTACTGGCCACCAGGGGGCGACTCCTGTGTTTGCAAAAAAGTCAGATTGCATGGAATTCTATGACAAAAGTATGGTCACTTCTGTTAACTGGTTGCAAAATTCCAAAGATGAAATCTAAGATGCAACGGCCAAAATGCCAAACTCATACAAATACAGACAATGGTTCATATACCTGCTGCTTAGGATCGTTGGTCAGAATAGCCATAAAATCAGGCTGGCATGTTCGAGACGAAATGCTGTACCTTTTTTTTTTGTTATTTTTTGGCATACTACATTCAAAATACTAAGTACTTTTTCTGGCATAAATGATTGCATGGGTATTGAAACAGACATTGAAAGTCAAGAAAAGAAAGTGTCTGATGATTTGACCATTAGTGTCTCATAATCATATCTCATTAGTTAACTTGGTGAGTAACATCATAAAATTAGGTTGTGAAATAAAATGTAAGTCAGCATCACATAAAAGAGTTCCACATGGAGTCAAGGCGAAGAAAATATTGTGGCAAAGTCAAACAGACCCTGGTTTAGGCATGGGTCAGGTTAGAGTTCATGTAAAACAAATAGTGACATTGATGGGTTTACATTGTAGTTACTATAAACGCTAAAGGATGCTTTGAGTGTCGTATCAGATGGCAAGGGGCGTGACAAAGCATCAGTATATGATGAGTTGGGAGTGAGGACGGGCTGGACGAGACACGAACTCCTGTCTCCTTTATAAAAGATTGACTCACTACACCCTCATCCATCACCTGATCTCCACACTCTTACTGTCTGACTTCTACATGCACGGCACACTAAGCGTCTCTTCCATCAACGTGTTTGTTTGGCTGACTCGGTTTGACTCGGCACGTCGGCCCAGCATGTTCTTTACAACAACGCTACTGCTACAAGGTGTGTAACTATGGCTTTGTCTAGACGTCAAAGGAGTGGCTGTATTTTATTTCCTATAAATTCTTAAAAATAAAAGTCCTCTATAAATGTGTTGTTTTAAAAGCTTTTAAAACCCATCCATCGTGCTAGTGGGGAGATAGGGTCCACCCTGGACAGGTCACCAGACTACTACAGGGCTAGCTTTTATAATGAAGCAGCAAACTCAGAAAATGTTGGGTTTTCATCAGCTATCTTCAAATCAAATCAAATCAAACTTTATTTATAGAGCACATTTTTCACGACCAATGGTTGACCAAAGTGCTGTACAGTTCAGTAAAACAAATACAATACAATACAATGAGAATAATAAAAATAAATAAATAAAAATATACACAAAATACAGTAGACGGGTGTCATGCTCAGCCTGAATTAAAAGCCATGGAGAACAGGTGGGTCTTCAATAGGGACTTAAAAACCTCTAGGGTCTGGGCTGATTTAATATGCCAAGGCAAGCTATTCCAGAGCCTCGGGGCAGCTGCCGCAAAGGCTCGGTCCCCTCTGGTTTTAAGTCTGGTCCTGGGGACTTTCAGGAGCAGTTGATCTGCCGACCTCAGTGCTCTGGCTGGATTGTGACTGTGTAAAAGTTCAGATAGGTATAGTGGAGCCAGTCCATTTAAAGCTTTAAAAACAAATAGCAAAAGTTTAAAATCAATCCTGAAGCGGACAGGGAGCCAGTGTAGTGAGGCCAAGACTGGTGTAATGTGGTCGCGCTTTCTTTTTCCAGTCAGAAGACGAGCGGCAGCATTTTGCACGAGCTGCAGGCGACGGAGCAACGACTGGTCGACACCAACATACAAAGAATTACAATAATCCAGCCGTGAAGAAATAAAGGCATGGATCACTCTCTCTAGGTCTTTGGGAGGAAGATAGGCCTTAATCTTGGCTAAGAGTCGAAGCTGGAAGAAACTTGTTTTGACAACAGAGCTGACCTGCCTGTCAAATTTAAAAGCACTGTCTAGTGTTACTCCAAGGTTCTTGACATGAGTGCGGGAGTTTGGAGTAAGTGGGTCCAGAAAACCAGCAGAAAAATCCTGAATATTTTGCCCAAACATAATAATCTCAGTTTTGTTTTCATTAAGGTTGAGAAAATGTATGTCCATCCAAGTTTTTACATCAGATAAGCAATCAAGCAATGGCTGCAATGTATCCTTACTCTTGGATTTTAAAGGGATATAGATTTGTACATCGTCAGCAAAACAGTGGAAAGAAATGTTGTGTTTCGCTAAGATGGATCCCAGGGGCAACAAATACAGTAAGAACAGGATAGGGCCCAAAATAGAGCCTTGAGGGACTCCACAGGTGAGAGGGGCAGCGGTAGAGGAAAACTCCCCCAGGTGAACTGCGAAACTCCTATCAGAAAGATAAGACTCGAACCATTTGAGGGCAGTACCTGTGATGCCTACGCACTGTTCTAAACGTAACAGAAGGGTCCTGTGGTCCACAGTGTCAAAGGCAGCTGACAGGTCTAGGAGCACAAGGACAGCAGAGTTACCTGCATCAACAGTTAAAATAAGATCATTAAAAACTCTTAAAAGGGCCGTTTCCGTACTGTGGCGTGGTTTAAAGCCAGACTGGAATTTTTCATTGATGCCATGGAGAGTTAAAAATGATTGCAGCTGAACATAGACTACCTTCTCCAGAACCTTTGACAGAAACGGTAGCTTAGAGATAGGTCTAAAATTAGAAAGAACAGAAGGGTCTAGATTTTTCTTTTTGATTAGAGGCTGTACTACAGCATGTTTGAAGGCAGCTGGGACACAGCCTGAACTGAGACAAGTGTTTATAAGAACAAGAACACTTGAGCCAACAGTATCAAAAACTTCTTTGAGAAAGCGAGAGGGAATGCTATCAGAGGGGCAGTTCGTAGGCCGCAGACCCTTCACTATATCTGAAAGTGATGACAGCGACACAGGCTCAAACTGGTCGAAAACAGCAGGGCACATCGGTGTAACAACAAAATCGGGGGCAGCCAGTGTGTGTAACTTAGACCTGAGAGCAGAGATTTTTCCGATAAAAAATTTAACAAAGTCTTCACAAAGGGAAGCTGACGGCAGGATGGAAGGAACCTCACAGGGATTTACAAGAGAGTTTATAATGTTAAAGAGAACTTGAGGCTTGTGACTGTTTGTGAGGACAAGATTAGATAGATACTTTGTTTTAGCCTCTTTTACAGCTGTCTGATAGATGGATAAAGCAACCTTTAAGGCCCCTAAGGAGACATGTAGTTTGTCCTTCTTCCACTTTCTCTCAGCACGCCGACATCTTGCTGAAAGCTTCATCTGAAAGCAAACATGAAACACTAAAATAAAGCAGAGAGTAGAGACAGGGATGCAGGAGAGAAACTAAACTTCAGATCCACAGAGATTTGTTAAGAAGCTACAAAAGTATTGAGAGATCAACAAAGATTTAAAAATGTCTCTGTCTGAGTCTTGCAACACATACTTGTGCACTGTGGCACAACTCTGAGGCTGGGCTATCTCGGGCATGGCGTTAAACCTGGTA